>NC_053027.1:487752562-488007520 GCF_003073215.2 Triticum urartu
CGAACGGTACACTCCCTCGCGTGGTTATCGGCGACAAGCCTATATATTCGTGGCCCACGTGGGCATCCATGATCACCTGACCAACAACAAGATAGGTTACCATGGCGGATTCTTCATTTGGTTCATGTTATTGTAGTATAGGTTATAGTGAGATTCAGACGTAATTAAGTTTGAGCGCATATACTATGCACGCATGGATGCATGAATCCCCGTCGTTGGCTTCAAGTGTGGTGTAACATACATATGCATCGTCAACCTAACTCTCACTCAGTCTGGGGATTTATAGTTCGAAATCACGGTGCCACATCAAAGTTGTTCCATTGTTACTCAAAAACACACCTCTCCATACATATGTTTGGGCCACACGCATGCAGTGGTTGTCTTCGGGGACTAGCTACTTGCATGATTATTGGCGAGCCAGCCCATCTCCGGAGTCGCATGGACGGCCATCACTTTGACCAACAACAAGAGAGAGGTTGTACGACCAAGGTGGATTATTCTTGGTCCATTTTACGATCCATCTTGGTGAGATATATGCCTATCTGGCCCGTCGACTAAAAGTGTGTGTGTGTGTGTGTTGATTGCTCCATGCTATATTATCTACTGTTTTGGACATTATTGGGCTTTATTATCCACTTTTATATTATTTTTGGGACTAACCTATTAACCAGAGGCCTAGCCCAGAATTGCTTTTTTTTGCCTATTGGTTTCGAAGAAAAGGAATATCAAACGGAGTCCAAACGGAATGAAACCTTCGGGAACATGATTTTCTCACCGAACAAGACCCAGGAGACTTGGACCCTACATCAAGCAACCAACAGGGAGGCCACGAGGTAGGGGGCGCGCCCTCCACCCTCGTGGGCCCCCTGTTGCTTCCTCTTATATATATCTACGTACCCCCAAACGATCAGAAACGGAGCCAAAACCCTAATTCCACCGCCGTAACTTTCTATATCCGCGAGATCCCATCTTGGGGCCTATTCCGGAGCTCCGCCGGAGGGGGCATCGATCACGGAGGGCTTCTACATCAACACCATAGCCTCTCCGATGAAGTGTGAGTAGTGTACCTCAGACCTACGGGTCCATAGTTATTAGCTAGATGGCTTCTTCTCTCTTTTTGGATCTCAATACAAAGTTCTCCCCCTCTCTTGTGGAGATCTATTCCATGTAATCTTCTTTTTGCGGTGTGTTTGTTGAGACCGATGAATTGTGGGTTTATGATCAAGTTTATCTATGAACAATATTTGAATCTCCTCTGAATTCTTTTATTTATGATTGGTTATCTTTGCAAGTCTCTTCGAATTATCAGTTTGGTTTGGCCTACTAGATTGATCTTTCTTGCAATGGGAGAAATGCTTAGCTTTGGGTTCAATTTTTCGGTGTCCTTTCCCAGTGACAGTAGGGGAAGCAAGGCACGTATTGTATTGTTGCCATCGAGGATAACAAGATGGGGTTTTCATCATATTGTATGAGTTTATCCCTCTACATCATGTCATCTTGCTTAAGGTATTACTCTGCTCTTATGAACTTAATACTCTAGATGCATGCTGGATAGCGGTCGATGTGTGGAGTAATAGTAGTAGATGCTGGCAGGAGTCGGTCTACTTGCTTCGGACGTGATGCCTATATACATGATCATACCTAGATATTCTCATAACTTTGCTCAATTCTGTCAATTGCTCAACAGTAATTCGTTCACCCACCGTAAAATACTTATGATCTCGAGAGAAGCCACTAGTGAAACCTATGGCCCTCGGGTCTATCTTCATCATATTAATCTTCCAATACTTAGTTATTTTCCTTTGCTTTTATTTTACTTTGCATCTTTATCATAAAAATACCAAAAATATTATCTTATCATATCTATCAGATCTCACTCTCGTAAGTGACCGTGTAGGGATTGACAACCCCTTATCGCATTGGTTGTGAGGATTTATTTGTTTTGTGTAGGTGCGAGGGACTCGCGCGTAGCCTCCTACTAGATTGATACCTTGGTTCTCAAAAACCGAGGGAAATACTTACGCTACTCTGCTGCATCACCCTTTCCTCTTCAAGGGAAAACCAACGCAAGTGCTCAAGAGGTAGCAAGAAAGATTTCTGGCACCGTTGCCGGGGAGGTTTACGCAAAAGTCAAACATACCAAGTACCCATCACAAACCCTTATCTCCCGTATTACATTTTTTCCATTTGCCTCTCGTTTTCCTCTCCCCCACTTCACCCTTGCCGTTTTATTCGCCCCCCTCTCTCTATCCTCCCTCTCTTTCTCTATTTGCCTCTCTTTGCCCGTTGCACTTTCTACCGTTATGTCCGAAATTGGGGAAATTATTGTCGATATGGACAATAATAATATCATGAAAAATTCTGATGCTCCTGCTGAAGAACGCCCTATCTTACATACAAAAAAAATTCCATATTGGTAGCGGTAATATTATTGGAAAAGGAGTTATCCAAGATTTCTTTACTTTTGTCGGTGCTTTACCTTCTATGGGTAGTTCTATCCTTCATAGAACTAGTAGTCTTGCGGACGCTATTGCCATGCTTGTAGTTGAACTTGAAAGGCAATTTATGCACATGCACCCTTGCATACAAAGGATTTCCCTAGAATTTTCTAATATTGAGCATTCTTCTGTCAAGCGTGCCGCTACTATCTTTTTGGCTCATGAATTCAGATTTATAATAAGAGAGGCCAAAGAAATCTTTGTGCATTATAGGGTGGACGCTGGCCGTCCTCCCATAGAAACTCTCCTATTTGATCAAGAGGAAATAATGCGTTTTCAATCTCTAGATTATGTTGCTTTTAATGAAAACCTTAGAAAAAAGGTTCCCACCAATGTTCTAATTGATAGACTTTCTAAACTTAATAATGATTTTGCTATTCGAAATAATGAGCTAGGATACTCTCTTGAGTATAGGCTCACAAAGTTCTATCAAAAGAATGCTTATAATGATGAATTGGTTGTGTAATACGAAGGGCCGAAGGAGGAACCTATACCTCATAAAGTTGATCTTGGGGACTTTTGTCCCATTAAATTTAGACCTTTTGATTATTCTTGCTTGCCTCAAAGAAAACTTTCTGTCAAACGTACAGAATATGAAATGATTTTTTATGATCTATCTTACTATTATGGCAATACCTAGATCTATCCTTGCTTTTTATGCCTAGCTAGGGGCGTTAAACAATAGCGCTTGTTGGGAGGCAACCCAATTTTATTTTTATTACTTGATTTTTCTCATGTTTAGTAATAAATAATTTATCTATCCTCTGTTTTGGTTGTGTTCTTGTGTTTAATTAGTGTTTGTGCCAAGTAGAACCGTTGGGAAGACTTGGGAAAAGTCTTGTTAATCTTGCTGTAAAAAACAGAAACTTTAGCGCTCACGAGAAATGCTGTCATTTTTATTTGGAAAGTGATATTTAGTTAATTCTTTTTGAAGATGATTAATAGATAAATTCCTCACGTCCAGAAATTTATTTTAGAATTTTTGGAGTTCCAGATCTTGCGCTAGCTACAGATTACTACAGACTGTTCTGTTTTTGACAGATTCTGTTTTTCGTGTGTTGTTTGCTTATTTTGATGAATCTATGGCTAGTAAAATAGTTTATAAACCATAGATAAGTTGGAATACAGTAGGTTTAACACCAATATAAATAAATAATGAGTTCATTACAGTACCTTGAAGTGGTCGTTTGTTTTATTTCGCTAACGGAGCTCACGAGATTTTCTACTTTAAGTTTTGTGTTGTGAAGTTTTCAAGTTTTGGGTAAAGATTTGATGGATTATGGAACAAGGAGTGGCAAGAGCCTAAGCTTGGGTATGCCCATGGCACCCCCAAGATAATCTAAGGACACCTAAAATCCAAAGCTTGGGGATGCCCCGGAAGGCATCCCCTCTTTCGTCTACTTCTATCGGTATCTTTACTTGGAGCTATATTTTTATTCACCACATGATATGTGTTTTGCTTGCAGCGTCTTGTATTATTTGAGTCTTTATTTGTTAGTTTACCACAATCATCCTTGCTGTACACACCTTTTGATAGAGACATACATGATTTGGAAATTGTTAGAATACTCTATGTGCTTCACTTATATCTTTTGAGTTATATAGTTTTGCTCTAGTACTTCACTTATATCTTTTAGAGCACGATGGTGGATTTGTTTTATAGAAACTATTGATCTCTCATGCTTCACTTAGATTATTTTGAGAGTCTTAAATATCATGGTAATTTGCTTAAATAATCCTAATACACTAGGTATACAAGATTAATAATAAAATTCTCTTATGAGTGTGTTGAATACTATGAGAAGTTTGATGCTTGATAATTGTTTTGAGATATGGAGATGGTGATATTAATGATGTGCTAGTTGAGTAGTTGTGAATTTGAGAAATACTTGTGTTAAAGTTTGTGATTCCCGTAGCATGCACGTATGGTGAACCGTTATGTGATGAAGTCGGAGCATGATTTATTTATTGATTGTCTTCCTCATGAGTGGCGGTCGGGGACGAGCGATTGTCTTTTCCTACCAATCTATCCCCCTAGGAGCATGCGCGTAGTACTTCGTTTCGATAACTAATAGATTTTTGCAATAAGTATGTGAGTTCTTTATGACTAATGTTGAGTCCATGGACTATACGCACTCTCACCCTTCCACCATTGCTAGCCTCTCTAGTACCGCGCAACTTTCGCCGGTACCATAAACCCACCATATATCTTCCTCAAAACAGCCACCATACCTACCTATTATGGCATTTCCATAGCCATTCCGAGGTATATTGCCATGCAACTTTCCACCGTTCCGTTATTATGACACACTTCATCATTGTCATATTGCTTTGCATGATCATGTAGTTGACATCGCATTTGTGACAAAGCCACCGTTCATAATTCTTTCATACATGTCACTCTTGATTCATTGCATATCCCGGTACACCGTCGGAGGCATTCACATAGAGTCATATTTTGTTCTAAGTATCGAGTTGTAATTCTTGAGTTGTAAGAAAATAAAAGTGTCATGATCATCATTATTAGAGCATTGTCCCAGTGAGGAAAGGATGATGGAGACTATGATTCCCCCACAAGTCGGGATGAGACTCCGGGCAAAAATAATATATATATATATATATATATATATATATATATATATATAAAGAGGCCATAAAAAAGAGAAAAGGCCCAAATAAAAAAATGAGAGAAAAAGAGAGAAGGGACAATGCTACTATCCTTTTACCACACTTGTGCTTCAAAGTAGCATCATGATCTTCATGATAGAGAGTCTCCTATGTTGTCACTTTCATATACTAGCGGGAATTTTTCATTATAGAACTTGGCTTGTATATTCCAATGATGGGATTCCTCAAATTGCCCTAGGTATTCGTGAGCAAGCGAGTTGGATGCACACCCACTTAGTTTCTTTTTGAGCTTTCATATACTTATAGCTCTAGTGCATTCGTTGCATGGCAATCCCTACTCACTCACATTGATATATATTAATGGGCATCTCCATAGCCCGTTGATACGCCTAGTTGATGTGAGACTATCTTCTCCCTTTTTGTCTTCTCCACAACTACCATTCTATTCCACCTATAGTGCTATGTCCATGGCTCACGCTCATGTATTGCGTGAAGATTGAAAAAGTTTGAGAATGTCAAAAGTGTGAAACAATTGCTTGGCTTGTCATCGGGGTTGTGCATGATTTAAATATTTTGTGTGGTGAAGATAGAGCATAGCCAGACTATATGATTTTGTAGGGATAACTTTCTTTGGCCATGTTATTTTGAGAAGACATAATTCCTTAGTTAGTATGCTTGAAGTATTATTATTTCTATGTCAATACTAAACTTTTATCTTGAATCTTTCGGATATGAATATTCATGCCACAATTAAGAAGAATTACATTGAAATTATGCCTAGTAGCATTCCACATCAAAAATTCTGTTTTTATCATTTACCTACCCGATGACGAGCAGGAATTAAGCTTGGGGATGCTTGATACGTCTCCAACGTATCTATAATTTTTGATTGCTCCATGCTATATTATCTACTGTTTTGGACATTATTGGGCTTTATTATCCACTTTTATATTATTTTTGGGACTAACCTATTAACCGGAGGCCCAGCCAGAATTGCTGTTTTTTTTGCCTATTTTAGGGTTTCGAAGAAAAGGAATGTCAAACGGAGTCCAAATGGAATGAAACCTTCGGGAACGTGATTTTCTCACCGAACAAGACCCAGGAGACTTGGACCCTACGTCAAGCAACCAACATGGAGGCCACGAGGTAGGGGGGCGCGCCTACCCCCCAGGCGCGCCCTCCACCCTCGTGGGCCCCCTGTTGCTCCACCGACGTACTTCTTCCTCCTATATATATACCTATGTACCCCCAAACGATCAGAAACGGAGCCAAAACCCTAATTCCACCGCCGTAACTTTCTGTATCCATGAGATCCCATCTCGGGGCCTGTTCTGGAGCTCCACCGGAGGGGGCATCAATCACGCAGGGCTTCTACATCAACACCATAGCCTCTCTGATGAAGTGTGAGTAGTTTACCTCAGACCTACGAGTCCATAGTTATTAGCTAGATGGCTTCTTCTCTCTTTTTGGATCTCAATACAAAGTTCTCCCCCTCTCTTGTGGAGATCTATTCGATGTAATCTTATTTTTGCGGTGTGTTTGTTGAGACCCATGAATTGTGGGTTTATGATCAAGTTTATATATGAACAATATTTGAATCTCCTCGGGATTCTTTTATGTATGATTGGTTATCTTTGCAAGTATCTTCGAATTATAAGTTTGGTTTGGCCTACTAGATTGATCTTTCTTGCAATGGGAGAAGTGCTTAGCTTTGGGTTCAATCTTTCGTTTCCTTTCCCAGTGATAGTAGGGGCAGGAAGGCACGTATTGTATTGTTGCCATCGAGGATAAAAAGATGGGGTTTATATCATATTGCATGAGTTTATCCCTCTACATCATGTCATCTTGCCTAATGCGTTACTCTGTTCTTATGAACTTAATACTCTAGATGCATGCTGGATAGCGGTCGATGTGTGGAGTAATAGTAGTAGATGCAGGCAGGAGTCGGTCTACTTGTCTCGGACGTGATGCCTTTATACATGATCATACCTAGATATTCACATAACTATGCTCAATTCTGTCAATTGCTCAACAGTAATTCGTTCACCCACCATAAAATACTTATGCTCTCGAGAGAAGCCACTAGTGAAACCTATGGCCCCCGGGTCTATCTTCATCATATTAATCTTCCAATACTTAGTTATTTTCCTTTGCTTTTATTTTACTTTGCATCTTTATCATAAAAATACAAAAAATATTATCTTATCATATCTATCAGATCTCACTCTCGTAAGTGACCGTGTAGGGATTGACAACCCCTTATCGCGTTGGTTGCGAGGATTTATTTGTTTTGTGTAGGTGCGAGGGACTCGCTCGTAGCCTCCTACTTGATTGATACCTTGGTTCTCAAAAACTGAGGGAAATTGTCGGTGTCAAAACTGGCGGATCTCGGGTAGGGGGTCCCGAACTGTGCATCTAGGCCGGATGGTAACAGGAGACAGGGGACACTTTGTTTTACCCAGGTTCGGGCCCTCTCGATGGAGGTACAACCCTACTCCTGCTTGATTAATATTGATGATATGGGTAGTACAAGAGTAGATCTACCACGAGATCAAGGAGGCTAAACCCTAGAAGCTAGCCTATGGTATGATTGTGTATGGAATTGATCCTCTACGGACTACAACCCTCCGGTTTATATAGACACCAGATAGGGTTAGGGTTACACAGAGTCGGTTACAATGGTAGGAGATCTTGAATATCGCATCGCCAAGCTTGCCTTCCACGCCAAGGAAAGTCCCATCCGGACATGGGACGTAGTCTTCAATCTTATATCTTCATAGTCCAGGAGTCCGGCTATCCGAACACCCCCTAATCCAGGACTCCCTCAGTAGCCCCTGAACCAGGCTTCAATGACGACGAGTCCGGCGCGCAAATTGTCTTCGGCATTGCAAGGCGGGTTCCTCCTCCAAGTCCTTCATAGAAGATTGTAATCACCAAGAGTAGTGTCCGGCTCTGTAAAATAAGTTTCCACATATTGCTATAGAGAGAATAATATTAACACAAATAAAATCTGCTGACGTATTCTGCAGTGCGCCATCACACTATAGCCAAGTCCTTTACTCGAATCGTTTTTACTTTTCCACGTCAGCATGTTTTGCGAGGTGGTTTCCTTGGCACGTCTTGTCAAAGCAGAGATCGTGTACCCTTTTTACGGGATTCTCATTAATACGGATGTGGGTAACCCAATCGTGCCATTTATCACGGCGCTCGGGAGGCAAGCGAGTTTTATTAGGCAGGTGGGGACGCATAACCGCATCCGCCTATATAAGGGGATAAGGATCCACCCTATTTACCTACGCCTTCTTCCTCCCTTGCCTACCCATCTCTCGCGCACCCGAGCTCCAGCGCCCAAGCCCGCACTTCCCACCTCAACCTTCTCCAGCAATGTCCGGAGCGGGAGGCAAATGGATGGTCTCCACCGTTATGGAGGACAAAATCAAGAAGCTAAGGAAGGCCGGGTATCTGTCCAAGGACATCGCGCACCGGCTTCCCGAAAAGGGACAGCTTATCCCCACCCCAAGGCCCCATGAGAGGGTGGTATTTCTCCTCCACTTCCTCCGCGGACTGGGTTTTCCACTCCACCCATTTGTCCGGGGGCTCATGTTCTACTACGGCCTGGATTTCCACGATCTGGCTCCGAACTTCATTCTCAACATCTCGGCGTTTATCGTCGTGTGCGAGGCCTTTCTCCGCGTCCGCCCCCATTTCGGCCTCTGGCTCAAGACTTTCAACGTCAAGCCCAAGGTGGTGAGCGGCAGCCAGGCGGAGTGCGGAGGCGCCATGGCGGGCAAGAAGGCCAACGCCCTATGGTTCGAGGGCTCTTTCGTGGAGACCCTGAAGGGATGGCAATCCTGGTGGTTTTATATCACCGAGCCACGCGATCCGGAATGGACCGCGGTCCCTAAGTTCCGATCCGGACCCCCCACGCGGCTTGTGTCCTGGAAAGAGACGGGCCTGTCGTGGGGTGACGAGAAAGAGGTGGCCGGATTGCAAACATGCATCCGGTCCCTGGTGAACAAGCCAATCCGGCTTGTTAATATCATCCAGGTTATGCTCGTCCGCCGGATCCTTCCGTGCCAACAACGGGATTTCAATCTGTGGGAGTTCGACCCGGCGCAGCATCAAACCCTCAGCAGGCTCTTTGACACAACATACGAGGACGCCTGGAAGATGCTATTCAAGGGCGCCGAGGCTCCCGCATCCGCTTCCGAGGACCGCGGATACAGCTTGCAGCATCATGCTAACAAGGTATGCCACCTACACCTTTTACAGGATGTTAGGCTTTTTTCATAGATTGACTCTATGCGGGATCTAAACTCCCTTACCTTTGATAGGCTTGGCGGGCAATAGCTGAACCCATTAACTGTCCGGCTCCGCTGCCCGAAGACCAAGCCCCAGCTCTGCTAGTGAAGCTGCTGGCTCCAGCGCCTTATGTGGTGCCGGAAAAGAAGGTCAAGAAGAAGAAGACCACGGGGACTCGAAAGAGTACCCGTAATGTGGTGCTGTCAGACTCGTCATCCGATGAGTCCGAGACGCCCTCCTCCCATGAAAACGAGGAGGAGGAAGAAGAAACCTCTCCCCCTCCAATGGGGGGAGGAAAGAAAAGAAAGGCCGCCCCAGTGGGAGAGGCCGAAGGGTCCAAGAAGAGGAAGACCCCTCCGCCGGACTACGCTCCCGACGCCGATGAGGACGAAGAGGAGTGGCCGGACAGGGCCAAGCGTCCGGCAAAATCGTAAGTTCGGATATCAGAGTAACTCATGATATTCCCTTTGTTGCACAGCTTTACCTAATGTCGATGATACTTATGCAGTCCGCCCCGGGCCGAACTCAACGAGTCGTCGAGCGGCTCCCTGGATTCATCGAACGTGAACTCCGTTCCGCCCGCTGTCTCCCCCCGCACCGCGGACGACGCCGAAGTGGCGTCACGACAAGCTCCGGGGCAGGAGGAGGTGGTCCTGGAGGAGCCGCAAGGCAACCTCACGGACTCCAGGAGTAGAGGGGATAAGGCCCCCCAGGGCTCCAAGTCCGGCCTTAAGCCGGACACCGTGCCGGAATCTTCAACGATTCCGGACCGCGGCAGGCGAACTCCTTCCAAGAGGAGCAAGCCTTCTGAGCCGGCCGCCTCCATCCAACCAGAGGTGCCAGACAATCTGCTGGAGGTGCTTGAAGGCGCCTCCATCGACGAGGAGCACCATACTATTATGAGTACGGTGATCCAGAAGGTCCAGTCCGCCAAGAGCGGGCTGAGTGAAGCTTGCGCTAGCCTCCTAACAGGCTTCGAGGTAAGTAAAAATATGTAAAAATATTACCGCATAGACAGTAGCCCCTGATGCTCTGTTCGGCGTTCGGAAAGACAAGCCGAATAGAGGATCTATTAAATTTCGCAGGAGTCTAACAATAAAGAGTCAATATGCGTATGCAGGCTTCGCTGCTGTCCACCGCCGTACTGACTGCGGAGGTGGGTGCCCTGAAACAGGGACTCGAGCGGACCGAGCAAGAGCTCGGCCTTGCCAAACGGCAGCTCGAGGAGAAAGAAGGTAAGAAATACCTTACAGAAATAAGTGCCTATAGAGAGGCGTGATTGCAAAAAATAACAGGATTGTACTGCTTATTGTAGGGGCCACGACTGAGGTGGCGACCTCAAGCAGGCGCTGTCTGAGGCCGAAAAGAACCCGGCCGCGGAGCACACCGAGCGAGAAAAACTTGGGGCTTAGGTCGGCGAGGTGCAGCAAGAGCTTCAGGCTCTTATGAGAAAACATGAGAGTTTGGAGCTTGAGTCAGAGACCCGAGCATCCGAGCTCGCGGCGGCCCTCGAGACTGCCAAGTCTGCCAAGGCCGAAGCCCAAAAGGCCCTCCAAGAGTTGGGGGATATGAAGAAGATAGCAGCGGGTAAGGCATTCTTTATGCAAAGCATAAATATAAAAGTAAACTACTTGTTACTTACCCGAATCCGGAGTTCTCCAGGGGCATTCACAGATCTTCCCCGCAGCGTATCTGATGCCGCCGCATTCTACCGGGCTGAAGAAGGCAGCTCGACGGAGAAGGTGTTCTGGTCTCAGTATGCTGAGGCCGGACACCCTGTGCCCTTGAGTGACCAGCTGAAACAGCTGGTCGAACTCCACAAGGCGGCCGAACAGGCCATGAAGGGCTTCATAGTTCGGCTGTGGCCCGGAGAGGCCCTGCCTGGGAGCTACTTCGGGCTGATGCGGCGGTTGGTGGAGGCTTGTCCAAGACTCGAGGTCATCAAGCGCTCCGTCTGCATCGAGGGTGCCCGTAGGGCCCTTGCCCGTGTAAAGGTGCACTGGGGTAAGCTAGACGGTGAGAAGCTTGTGCGGGACGGGCCGCCACCGGGGAAGGAGCATCGCAAGCCCGAGAACTATTACAAGGATGTTCTTGCGGGTGCCTGCCTTGTGGCAGATGAATGTACCAAGGATGTAATCTTTGAATAAACTCGCTTGTTTTTATCCTGTGCGCTAAAAACTTGTTCATAGGCGCTTAAGCAATGCTTGTTGAATTTAAAATATTATTTTCTGTGCGGCCGTTTATCAAAAAATTGAGAGATGGCCAGTCGTCGGCTTCTGCCCCCATGCCACTAGTGCTGGGGTGTTCGGTGATAAACCTGGGCGCTCTTTTTCCCATGGTTGGGTCCTTCGAGGGAGGCACTCAGCACGGCGAACCAGGCAATCGGACTATAATGCTTGAACACTCTCACTTAGCCATAGAACGTTATAATTTTAAATTTCGGCGAAGCCCCTAGTTCGGAAGACCGAGTTCGGGGCGCTATCCACGCCTTGGCTGGGGTTATCCAGCTCCTCGCTCGAAGCGGCATAGGCCTTTAGGGACCCGAAAAACCTCTCGAACAACGACCGGTCTCGCGCCTCATCATGACAGTTAGTTTTAGCTTTCTCCACTGAGGTGCTTAACCCAGCTCAACCGGGGCACAATCGCAGTGGTTCTCCTAGTGCTACCTTAGCCGATATAGCGGAACGTAAGGCACCAAAACATGGGAGCCGGGCAAACCCAACTATTGACCCAAATCATGATTCGGAGCCGATGCATATAGTGCTATAAGTTCGGGGTGCCGCACTTGTGAAAGTGTACGGACTTCTCACACCATATTAAAGGGTACTGAAGCCCCTGACGTACTTTCCGTACCACAGTGTACGGGTGCAACATGTCATTAATGAACATATATGAAATAAAGTAATGCAAAAAATAGACAAAAAGCTAAGCATTATTTATAGAGAGGCTGTTTATCAAAGCTGAACGATACAAATAGTGCGGTAAGCAAAAGATATTGGACTATTCAGTATATCCTGCCCAGGGGTAGGCCGCGGAATTTTATTTAAAATAGGTATACCGCTCGTAACAGAGACCACCTGGGGATTCCATGGTGCGGCATGGCTTGTCTACCTCCCTGGATCTTGCATCGTTTGTGCGGCAGTCGAATTGCCGAACAGGTCGTCCGAAGTATGGAGTCCTGAAAGTAAGAAAAGAAAAAAAAGAATCCGGCAGCCCCTGGTATGTTTTAAGCCGTATTTTGGGCGTGCCGTTATTGCGCCCCTTCCCCTGTGCCTATGGTATTTCAAGGGCGTAGTTATGTACGCGAAGTACTGGTTTCGCTATGTCGCGAGAGCTGGGGTAGGGCCCGCATTGCTATGCTTGCTCAGAGTGTGCCAGGCGGTCCTGCTGTAGGTTACTCCGGGCGTGCTTGGCAGTGTCTGGATTTTTAATGGCCGGACTGGAGAATTGCCTAAGAAGGCTACTTTGTACCTCCGCTGCGAGAGCCGCCGTATGCTCCTCCGTACGGAGGGAGCGTTCGGTGTTTCCATTGACCGTAATTACTCCTCGAGGGCCTGGCATCTTGAGATTGAGATATGCGTAGTGCGGTACCGCATTGAATTTTGCAAACGCGGTTCGTCCGAGCAGGGCGTGATAGCCACTGCGAAACGGGACTATATCGAAGATTAAATCTTCGCTTCGGAAATTATCCGGAGATTCGAAGACCACGTCAAGTGTTACTGAGCCTGTACAGTTGGCTTCTACACCTGGTATGACGCCTTTAAAGGTCGTTCTTGTGGGCTTAATCCTTGAGGGATCTATGCCCATTTTCTGTACTGTGTCCTGATAAAGCAGGTTCAGGCTACTGCCGCCGTCCATGAGGACTCTTGTGAGGTGAAATCCGTCGATTATTGGGTCGAGAACCAATGCGGCGAAGCCGCCATGACGGATGCTAGTGGGATGGTCCCTTCGATCAAAGGTGATCGGGCAGGAA
Source organism: Triticum urartu (assembly GCF_003073215.2). NCBI lineage: Eukaryota > Viridiplantae > Streptophyta > Magnoliopsida > Poales > Poaceae > Triticum > Triticum urartu. The sequence goes on from NC_053027.1 coordinate 487,765,964, forward strand.
GACCATGGGTTGAACTTTGGGGCGACTGGCTCCATCGCGTATACGTCCCGCAGCGCACGCTCTCGCTCCCGCTTGGGAATGTGGGTTGCGTATATCATGTTCACCGTCCGCACTTGTGGGGGAAAGCCCTTCTGTCCATTGTTGTTCGGCGGCTTGGGCTCCTCGTCGTTGCTGTGCAACCCCTTGTCTCTGTTTTCGGCTCTTAATTTGCCTGCCTGTTTGAACAGCCAACAATCCCTGTTAGTGTGATTGGCTGGCTTTTCGGGGGTGCCATGTATCTGGCACAAGCGATCGAGTATTCGGTCCAAACTGGACGGGCCCTGAGTATTCTTTTTGAATGCCTTTTTTCGCTGACCGGATTTATAGCCTCTGAATCCGGCATTGACTGCCGTCTCTTCATTGCTGTCGCTGTTACCGCGGCGTTTTTGTTTGTTCCGACGTGTCCTGCCACTTTGGTCCTTGGTATCCGAATTACCAGGGTTCTTTGATAAGTTGTTACTGCGAGCTAGCCAGCTGTCTTCTCCCGCGCAAAAGCGGGTCATGAGTGTCGTGAGGGCTGCCATGGATTTCGGCTTTTCCTGTCCTAGGTGCCGGGCAAGCCACTCGTCCCGGATGTTATGCTTGAAGGCTGCTAAGGCCTCTGCGTCCGGACAGTCGACTATCCGGTTTTTCTTTGTTAGGAACCATGTCCAGAATTGTCTGGCTGATTCTTCTGGCTGCTGAATTATGTGGCTTAAGTCGTCGGCATCCGGCGGTCGCACGTAAGTGCCCTGGAAGTTATCAAGGAATGCGGCTTCCAGGTCCTCCCAAGAACCGATTGAGTCTGCTGGCAAGCTGTTAAGCCAATGCCGGGCTGGTCCTTTAAGTTTGAGCGGGAGGTACTTGATGGCGTGTAGATCATCGCCGCGTGCCATGTGTATGTGAAGGAGATAGTCCTCGATCCATACCGCCGGGTCTGTGGTGCCATCGTATGATTCGATGTTTACGGGTTTGAATCCCTCTGGGATTTTATGATCCATTACTTCATTCGTGAAGCATAGCGGGTGTGCGGCGCCTCTGTACTGGGCTATATCACGACGCAACTCGGAAGAGCTATGTCTGTTGTGTTCGGCCCGGCCGGATTTGTTGTATCCGGAGTGAAGATCATTGTCACGTGCCGTAGGGCGCCTGCGCGATCTGTAGATCGATCTTGTCTGTTTTGCCTTATCCTCCAGTATGTCTCGCAGGTCGGGTGCAGTTTCCCGTGCCGTAGTTGTGCGGCGTCGGGGCATGGCTTGGGTGGGGGGCTGGGAGGCCTCTCTGTCACGGCAACGGGGTGGCCGGTCTGTCATGTCATGCGCTGGTGATGTAGGTGCTTCCTCCTCTGATTGGGGTAGCGGCCTGCGCTTTGGGTAACTCTTGGAGGGGCGTTCGAGTTCATACTCTTCGGCCGCAAGGACTTCAGTCCATCTGTCAGCTAGCAAATCTTGGGCATCTCTAAGTTGTTGCTGCTTTTTCTTGAGGCTGCTTGCCGTGGCTAAAATCCTGCGTTTAAAACGCTCTTGTTCGGCAGGGTCTGATGGTATGACGAATTCATCGTCATCGAGGCTTGCCTCGTCTTCGGAGGGAGGCGTATAGTTATCGTCCTCGACCTCTTGTTCTGCCGCTCTCTCATGAGGGATGGCTTCTCCATCTTCCTATGCCGAATCTTGCTGAGGTGGGTGTTCTTCGGCGCTGTCCGGGGTAGTATTATCTCCCGTGCCGGAATCACCGTTTTTGCTTTGGCGGGATTTAGAGCGGCGCCGCTGACGCTGGCGCTTTGGCTGTTTCTTGGGGGCGTCATCCCCCACTGTTCCATCGCCATCTCCATCTTTTGGAGTATCCACCATGTATATGTCGTATGACGAGGTGGCTTTCCAGCGCCCTACAGGTGCTGGTTCCTGTTCGTCTCCTATATCGTCGTCCATGCCGTCGATGTCTTCGGAGCCGAAGTCAAGTATGTCGGTTAAATCGTCGACAGTGGCTACAAAATGGGTGGTGGGTGGGTTTTGAATTTCCTCACTGTCCGTACCCCACCCTTGCTGACCGTAGTCTGGCCCGGGCTCTCCTGATGAAGAGAGAGACTTAAGAGAATTCAGGATGTCGCAAAGAGGCAAATGCTGAAAGATGTCCGCTGCGGTGAACTCCATTACCGGCGCCCAATCGGATTCGATTGGCAGGGGCGCAGGGGGCTCGGAGTTCGGAGAGGAATCTGGCTCCTTGGAGTCACGGGCCATGCGGAGTGCGGGGCTGGAGTTCGGCTCGACCGCCTCTGAGATCGCAGCCCCTGAGGCAGCGTCCAACCGCTGATCCTCGATCGACGCAGTAGGTTCCGAATCAATGGTCGAAACCGATGCGTGTGCGGCCTCCACGGTGTTGTTCGGCGGCAGAGCTATATCATGCCCATCGAGACAGTGCGGCACGCTTGGCTGTGGCTCGAATCCGTCGAAGATCAAGTCTCCGCGGATGTCAGCCGTATAGTTTAGGCTTCCAAACCTGACCTGATGGCCAGGGGCGTAGCTTCCGATCTGCTCAAGGTGGCCAAGCGAATTGGCCCGCAGTGCGAAGCCGCCGAAGATGAAGATCTGTCGGGGGAGGAAAGTCTCACCCTGGACCGCATTGTTGTTGAAGATCGAAGGAGCCATCGGGCCCGAAGGCGACGACACAGAGGAACTCTCAATGAAAGCACCAATGTCGGTGTCAAAATCGGCGGATCTCGGGTAGGGGGTCCCGAACTGTGCGTCTAGGCCGGATGGTAACAGGAGACAGGGGACACTTTGTTTTACCCAGGTTCGGGCCCTCTCGATGGAGGTACAACCCTACTCCTGCTTGATTAATATTGATGATATGGGTAGTACAAGAGTAGATCTACCACGAGATCAAGGAGGCTAAACCCTAGAAGCTAGCCTATGGTATGATTGTGTATGGAATTGATCCTCTACAGACTACAACCCTCCGGTTTATATAGACACCGGATAGGGTTAGGGTTACACAGAGTCGGTTACAATGGTAGGAGATCTTGAATATCGCATCGCCAAGCTTGCCTTCCACGCCAAGGAAAGTCCCATCCGGACACGGGACGTAGTCTTCAATCTTATATCTTCATAGTCCAGAAGTCCGGCTGAAGGTATAGTCCGGCTATCCGAACACCCCCTAATCCAGGACTCCCTCAGAAATACTTACGCTACTCTGTTGCATCACCCTTTCCTCTTCAAGGGAAAACCAACGCAAGTGCTCAAGAGGTAGCAGTTGCTACTTTGCACTTTGCTAGGTGAACCCCGGTTGGGGGGGGCATGCATTCATAGCATAGGATTCCCTTCGTGGCGACACGAGGGGGGTGGGGGGCTGGTGGGGAAGCTAGATCTACATGCCACACATGAAATCCATGGATCAAATCCAACAAAACTTCATCACACCAACAAATCACAAAAAATTTGGGAGGGCTATTTTTGTGGGGATTTTCAAAATTGGGACGAATCATAACAAAATTAGGCTAGAAAACAAAGAGGGAGGCTCCAAAATTGTGATCAGCATGGCTCATGGTACCAATATGATGTAGGGTAGAACCCTAGATGCCCGATCTTTCACGATAGGAGTGGATCCCGCGAAGAACATGAAGAACACAAGGGGAAAACACAAGAGAAACACGGGAGAAATCACTCAAACCAGCAAGATTCGGTTACACATGTGCTAGATCCTCGAAACACAAAGAGAAACAAGATCCACGATCAACAAGGGACGATACAAGTAGCAAGGTCTTCTCTGTGAGGAGGTCTTGTGGGGTCTTCCCGTCAGGGGTCTTTAATCCGCTTGGGGGATCTTCTTCGTAGAGGCCGTGAACTCCTATGGAGAAGGGACCTAGTGGAGAGCAAAGATTCTCAAATGAGCTACTACTTTGCTAACCCTACGTAGGTACGAGAAGAGTATATATAGTCTTCGGGGCGAAAGGGTACACGGGTCATGGCCCAAGTCACTACGCGCAAGCAGGGCTGGAAGTTCTGGGCGCCGAGGGTTCCGGCCCAGGTTTCGTGGAAGGTCCGGCCTAACCAGAGAGTTGGCACGGTGGGAGCTTAGCTGGTGATATGTCTACTACACAACCTTCTTCTTGTAGACGTTGTTGGGCCTCCAAGTGCATAGGTTTGTAGGACAGTAGCAAATTTCCCTCAAGTGGATGACCTAAGGTTTATCAATCCGTAGGAGGCGTAGGATGAAGATGGTCTCTCTCAAGCAACCCTGCAACCAAATAACAAAGAGTCTCTTGTGTCCCCAACACACCCGATACAATGGTAAATTGTATAGGTGCACTAGTTCAGCGAAGAGATGGTAATACAGGTGGTATATGGATGGTAGATAAAGGTTTTTGTAATCTGAAAATATAAAAACAGCAAGGTAGCTAATGATAAAAGTGAGCACAAACGGTATTGCAATGCGTTGAAACAAGGCCTAGGGTTCATACTTTCGCTAGTGCAAGTTCCCTCAACAATACTAACATAATTGGATCACATAACTATCCCTCAACATGCAACAAAGAGTCACTCCAAAGTCACTAATAGCAGAGAACGAAGGAAGAGATTATGGTAGGGTACGAAACCACCTCAAAGTTATTCTTTCCAATCAATCCGTTGGGATATTCCTATAAGTGTCACAAACAACCCTAGAGTTCGTACTAGAATAACACCTTAAGACACAAATCAACCAAAACCCTAATGTCACCTAGATACTCCAATGTCACCTCAAGTATCCGTGGGGTATGATTATACGATATGCATCACACAATCTCAGATTCATCTATTCAACCAACACATAGAACCTCAAAGAGTGCCCCAAAGTTTCTACCGGAGAATCACGACAAAAACGTGTGCCAACCCCTATGCATAGGTTCATGGGCGGAACCCGCAAGTTGATCACCAAAACATACATCAAGTGAATCACGTGATATCCCATTGTCACCACAGATATGCACGGCAAGACATACATCAAGTGTTCTCAAATGTTTAAAGACTCAATCCGATAAGATAACTTCGAAGGGGAAACTCAATCCTTTACAAGAGAGTAGAGGGGGAGAAGAAACATAAGATCCAACTATAATAGCAAATCTCGCGATACATCAAGATTGTGCCAAATCAAGAACACGAGAGAGAGAGAGATCAAACACATAGCTACTGGTACATACCCTCAGCCCTGAGGGAGAACTACTCCCTCCTCGTCATGGAGAGCACCGGGATGATGAAGATGTCCACCGGAGAGGAATTGCCCCCTCCGGCTGGGTGTCGGAACGGGTCTAGATTGGCTTTCGGTGGCTACGGAGGCTTCTGGCGGCAGAACTCCCGATCTATTATGCTCTCCGATGTTTTTAGGGTATATGTCGATATATAGGCGGAAGAAGTACATTAGGGGGGCCATGAGGGGCCCACGAGGGTGGAGGGCGCGCCCAGAGGGGGTGGGCGCGCCCCCCTACCTCGTGGCCTCCTCGAAGCTTCCTTGACGTGGACTCCAAGTCTCCCGGGTTGCTTTCCTTCCAAAAATAAGTTCCGTGAAGTTTCAGGTCAATTGGACTCCGTTTGATTTTCCTTTTCTGCGATACTCTAAAACAAGGAAAAAACAGAAACTGGCACTGGGCTCTGGGTTAATAGGTTAGTCCCAAAATTAATATAAAAGTGTATAATAAAGCCCATAAACATCCAAAACAGTAGATAATATAGCATGGAGCGATCAAAAATTATAGATACGTTGGAGACGCATCAGCATCCCCAAGCTTAATTCCTGCTCGTCCTCGAGTAGGTAAATGATAAAAACAGAATTTTTGATGCGGAGTGCTACTTGGCATAATTTCAATGTAATTCTTCTTAATTGTGGCATGAATATTCAGATCCGAAATATTCAAGATAAAAGTTCATATTGACATAAAAATAATAATACTTCAAGCATGCTAGCTAAGCAATTATGTCTTCTCAAAATAACATGGCCAAAGAAAGTTCATCCTACAAAATCATATAGTTTAGTCATGCTCCATTTTCATCACACAAGAATGCTCTCGTCATGCACAACCCCGATGACAAGCCAAGCAATTGTTTCATACTTTAGTAATCTCAAACATATAAACTTTCACACAATATATGAGCGCGAGCCATGGACATAACACTATGGGTGGAATAGAATATGATAATGGGGGTTATGTGGAGAAGACAAAAAAGGAGAAGGTCTCACATCAACAAGGCTAATCAATGGGCTATGGAGATGCCCATCGATTGATGTTAATGCAAGGAGTAGGGATTGCCATGCAACGGATGCACTAGAGCTATAAATGTATGAAAGCTCAACAAAAGAAACTAAGTGGGTGTGCATCCAACTTGCTTGCTCACGAAGACCTAGGGCACTTGAGGAAGCCCATTGTTGGAATATACAAGCCAAGTTCTATAATGAAAAATTCCCACTAGTATATGAAAGTGACAAAACAAGAGACTCTCTATCATGAAGATTATGGTGCTACTTTGAAGCACAAGTGTGGCAAAGGATAGTAGCATTGTCCCTTCTCTCTTTTTCTCTCATTTTTTGGGCCTTCTCTTTTTTATGGCCTTTCTCTTCTTTTTTTCCTTTTTTGGGATTTTTCTTTTTTATGGCCTTTCTCTTTTTTATTCCTCACTTGGGACAATGCTCTAGAAAATGATGATCATCACACTTCTATTTATTTACAACTCAATGATTACAACTCGATACTAGAACAAAGATGACTCTATATGAATGCCTCCGGCGGTGTACCGGGATATGCAATGAACCAAGAGTGACATGTATGAAAGAATTATGAATGGTGGCTTTGCCACAAATACTATGTCAACTACATGATCATGCTAAGCAATATGACAATGATGAATGTGTCATGATAAACGGAATGGTGGAAAGTTGCATGGCAATATATCTCAGAATGGCTATGGAAATGCCATAATAGGTAGGTATGGTGGCTGTTTTGATTAAGATATAAGGAGGTTTATGTGTGAAAGAGCGTATCATATCACGGGGTTTGGATGCACCGGCGAAGTTTGCACCAACTCTCAATGTGAGAAAGGGCAATGCACGGTACCGAAGAGGCTAGCAAGGATGGAAGGGTGAGAGTGCGTATAATCCATGGACTCAACATTAGTCATAAAGAACTCACATACTTATTGCAAAAATCTACAAGTCATCAAAAACCTCGGCACTACGCGCATGCTCCTAGGGGGATAGATTGGTAGGAAAAGACCATCGCTCGTCCCCGATCGCCACTCATAAGGAAGACAATCAAATAACACCTCATGTTTCAAATTTGTTACAGAATGTTTACCATACGTGCATGCTACGGGACTTGCAAACTTCAACTCAAGCATTTCTCAATTTCACAACTACTCAACTAGAACGACTTTGATATTATTACCTCCATATCTCAAAACAATCATCAAGCATCAAACTTCTCTTAGTATTCAGAACAGTCATAAGAAAATTTTACTAATCTTGGATAGCTAGCATATTAGGATTTTAAGCAAATTACCATGCTATTTAAGACTCTCAAAATAATATAAGTTAAATATGAGATTTCATCTATTTCTACAAAATAAAACCACCACCGTGCTCTAAAAGGATATAAGTGAAGCTATAGAGCAACGACAAACTACTCCGAAAGATATAAGTGAAGATCAATGAGTAGTCAAATAATTATGCACCTATGTGAAGACTCTCTAACATTTAATAATTTCAGATCTTGGTATTTTATTCAAACATAAAGCAAAACTAAATAAAATGACATCTAAGAATAGCAAACATCATGTGAAGAAGCAAAAACTTAGGATCAACTGATACTAACCGATAGTTGTTGAAGAAGAAAGGTGGAATGCCAACCGGGGCATCCCCAAGCTTAGACACTTGAGACTTCTTGAAATATTATCTTGGGATGCCTTGGGCATCCCCAAGCTTGAGCTTTTGTGTCTCCTTAATTCCTCTCATATCACGGTCTCCCTAAATCTCAAAAGCTTCATCCACACAAAACTCAACAAGGACTCATGAGATAAGTTAGTATAACACATTGCAAAAACCTTATCATACTCTACTGTAGCAAATCACTAAAATTATTATTCAACATTGCATACTAAATGCCTCTGCATATTTAATAGTCCTATCCTCAAATAGGATCATTAAAGAAGCAAACATATGTAAACAATGCAAACATAACAGCAATCTGCCTAAACAGGACAGTCTGTAAAGAATGCAGCAACATCCATACTTCCCTAGATCCAAAAATTATGAAAGAAAATTCCCACTGTAGTAAATTTATCAGAGCTTAATATGCAAAATGTTTCAACATTTTATCGCATTCTGACTTTTCTAGGGAATTATTGCAACAGCGGTAAACTTTCTGTTTTCAAACAGCAACATGTGGACTTCTATAATAGGCATAGTAAAGGCTATCAATGCCACTTTTATTGAAATAAAAGATGCAAAACATTGTTATAAATAACAGCAAGCAAATCCTAACAAAATAAATTGACGCTCCAAGCAAAACACATATCATGTGGTAAATAAAAATATAGCTCCAAGTAAAGTTACCGATGAACGAAGACGAAAGAGGGGATGCCTTCCGGGGCATCCCCAAGCTTAGGCTCTTGGCTATCCTTGAATATTACCTTGGGGTGCCTCGGGCATCTCCAAGCTTAGGTTCTTGCCACTCCTTATTCCATAGTCCATTGAATCCTTACCCAAAACTTGAAAACTTCACAACACAAAACTTAACAGAAAACTCGTAAGCTCCGTTAGTATAAGAAAATAAATCACCACTTTTAGGTACTGTAATGAACTCATTCTTTATTTATATTGGTGTTAAACCTACTGTATTCCAACTTCTCTATGGTTTATAAACTATTTTACTAGCCATAGATTCATCAAAATAAGTAAACAACACATGAAAAACAGAATTTGTCAAAAACAGAACAGCCTGTAGTAATCTGGATCAAACGTATACTTCTGGAACTCATAAAATTCTCAAATAAATTTCTGGACCTGAGGAATTTATCTATTAATCATCTTAAACAATAATTAACTAAATAGCGCTCTCCAAATAAAAATGGCAGCAATTCTCGTGAGTGCTAAAGTTTCTGTTTTTACTGCATGATCAACAAGACTTTCCCCAAGTCTTCCCAAAGGTTCTACTTGGCGCAAACACTAATTAAAAGCATAAAACCACATCTAAACGAGGCTAGATGAATTATTTATTACTAAACAGAAGCAAAAAGCAAGGAATAAAAATAAAGTTGGGGTGCCTCCCAACAAGCGCTATCGTTTAACGCCCCTAGCTAGGCATGATGATTTCAATGATGCTCACATAAAAGATAAGAATTGAAACATAAAGAGGGCATCGTGAAGAATATGACTAGCACATTTATGCCTAACCCACTTCCTATGCATAGGGATTTTGTGAGCAAACAACTTGTGGGAACAAGAATCAACTTGCATAGGAAGGTAAAACAAGCATAACTTCAAAACTTTAAGCACATAGAGAGGAAACTTGATATTATTGCAATTCCTACAAGCATATGTTCCTCCCTCATAATAATTTTCATTAGCATCATGAATGAATTGAACAATATAACCAACACCTAAAGCATTCTTTTCGTGATCTACAAGCATAGAAAATTTACTACTCTCCACACAAGCAAAATTCTTCTCATGAATAATAGTGGGAGCAAACTCAACAAAATAACTATCATGTGATTGAAAATTAAGATCAAGATGACAAGTTTCATGGTTATCATTATTCTTTAAAGCATACGTGTCATCACAATAATCATCATAGATAGGAGGCATGCTTTCATCATAATAAATTTGCTCATCAAAACTTGGGGGACAAAAAATATCTTCATCAAACATAGCTTCCCCAAGCTTGTGGCTTTGCATATCATTGGCATCATGGATATTCAAAGAATTCGTACTAACAACATTGCAATCATGCTCATCATTCAAATATTTAGTGCCAAACATTTTATAGATTTCTTCTTCTAGCACTTGAGCACAATTATCCTTTCCATCATACTCACAAAAGATATTAAAAAGATGAAGCGTATGAGACAAACTCAATTCCATTTTTTAATTTTCTTTTATAAACTAAACTATTGATAAAACAAGAAACTAAAAGACTCGGTTGCAAGATCTAAATATATACCTTCAAGCACTCACCTCCTCGGCAACGGCGCCAGAAAAGAGCTTGATGTCTACTACACAACCTTCTTCTTGTAGACGTTGTTGGGCCTCCAAGTGCAGAGGTTTGTAGGACAGTAGCAAATTTCCCTCAAGTGGATGACCTAAGGTTTATCAATCCGTAGGAGGCGTAGGATGAAGATGGTCTCTCTCAAGCAACCCTACAACCAAATAACAAAGAGTCTCTTGTGTCCCCAACACACCCGATACAATGGTAAATTGTATAGGTGCACTAGTTCGGCAAAGAGATGGTAATACAAGTGGTATATGGATGGTAGATCAAGGTTTTTGTAATCCGAAAATATAAAAACAGCAAGGTAACTAATGGTAAAAGTGAGCACAAACGGTATTACAATGCGTTGAAACAAGGCCTAGGGTTCATACTTTCGCTAGTGCAAGTTCCCTCAACAATACTAACATAATTGGATCACATAACTATCCCTCAACATGCAATAAAGAGTCACTCCAAAGTCACTAATAGCGGAGAACGAACGAAGAGATTATGGTAGGGTACGAAACCACCTCAAAGTTATTCTTTCCAATCAATCCATTGGGCTGTTCCTATAAGTGTCACAAACAGCCCTAGAGTTTGTACTAGAATAACACCTTAAGACACAAATAAACCAAAACCCTAATGTCACCTAGATACTCCAATGTCACCTCAGGTATCTGTGGGTATGATTATATGATATGCATCACACAATCTCAGATTCATCTATTCAACCAACACATAGAACCTCAAAGAGTGCCCCAAAGTTCTACCGAAGAATCACGACGAAAACATGTGCCAACCCCTATGCATAGGTTCATGGGCGGAACCCGCAAGTTGATCACCAAAACATACATCAAGTGAATCATGTGATATCCCATTGTCACCACAGATACGCACGGCAAGACATACATCAAGTGTTCTCAAATCTTTAAAGACTCAATCCGATAAGATAACTTCGAAGGGGAAACTCAATCCATTACAAGAGAGTAGAGGGGGAGAAGAAACATAAGATCCAACTATAATAGCAAAGCTCGCGATACATCAAGATTGTGCCAAATCAAGAACACGAGAGAGAGAGAGAGATCAAACACATAGCTACTGGTACATACCCTCAGCCCCGAGGGAGAACTACTCCCTCCTCGTCATGGAGTGCACCGGGATGATGAAGATGTCGACCGGAGAGGGATTGCCCCCTCCGGCAGGGTACCGGAACGGGTCTAGATTGGCTTTTGGTGGCTACGGAGGCTTCTGGCGGCGGAACTCCCGATCTATTGTACTCTCCGATGTTTTTAGGGTATATGGAGATATATAGGCGGAAGAAGTATGTCAGGGGGGCCACGAGGGGCCCACGAGTGTGGAGGGCGCGCCTAGAGGAGGTGGGCGCGCCTCCTACCTCGTGGCCTCCTCGAAGATTCCTTGACATGGACTCCAAGTCTCCCGGGTTGCTTTCCTTCCAAAAATAAGTTCCGTGAAGTTTCAGGTCAATTGGACTCCGTTTGATTTTCCTTTTCTGCGATACTCTAAAACATGGAAAAAACAAAAACTGGCACTGGGCTCTGGGTTAATAGGTTAGTCCCAAAAATGATATAAAAGTGTATAATAAAGCCCATAAACATCCAAAACAGTAGATAGTATAGCATGGAGCAATCAAAAATTATAGATACGTTGGAGACGTTTCACTGATAAGGGACTAATCGGTGAATCGGACTTTTAACTGAATATATCTACATCCCATTTATCGTTAGGTTAACTAGGGCCATATGTAATATATCTGAGGCTACATAGCAACATGCACTGTACTTAATTTCTAAATATACAATCCTAGGCTACATAGCAACAAGTAAGAGTGTTACATTAATGTTCTAATGATGTCTAGATATACGTAGAAGAGCAGCAGCGGCAACAACAACAACACAACCCTGTTTGGATACTCAACTTAGCTAGAGGTTAGAGTTAGTTTCTAGCTCATTACTAACCCTGAACTAACTCCATCCAAAGAGTTGTTTGGATGGCAGGGTTAGATTGACAATAAATACACTAGGAGAACTAGCTCCAATTAGCACCTCTTGGGTTCGATAGTTTTTTTGGGTGGGTTATAGATGCAACTAGCTCAAACTAGCCCTCATGTTTAGATATACTTTAGGGATATTTGAGCCCGAACTAGCTCAAACTAACTGTAACCCCTGGATACAGCAGCACTTAATCAACCAATAATTTGTAAGAATGCACTAAACTCCTTCCGGCCCATAATATAAGATGTTAATTCATCTAATATGTGAGTATATTGGATGTTATAAGATACTCCCTCCGTTCCTAAATATTTGTCTTTTTAGAGATTTCAAATGGACTACCACATACAGATGTATATAGACATATTATAAAAGAGTGTTGTGCTACATCATTGTGCAATTGCTGTTTAGCTTCTAATATTAACTTGGTGCTTTAGGTACATATGTCATTGGTAAAGATCCGCGCTTCGAACCTTTCTGCGTATGGGGCAATGAGATATCGATGAACCAACATCAAGTGAGGAAGTTGGTAAAGATTGTTAGTAAAATGGGTCCAAAGATGGCAATTAAACTATTTGTTTACACTTTATCCAAGACAACATCGAACTGTAGGATGGTAAGTAAGAACTCTGCAACCTTCTTTTTACTACCCATAATGAGTTGTGTTAGATGACAATGTCTAAATCTTTTTCCTTTGAAGTGGTTGCCAAAGCGGTTTACTCAAGATTACCTCTCAAACTACATGATTGGTGGGCATGCAAAGGTTAAAGTATTTCTACCAAAACACGATGATTATATAGATGTTTTCATGAAGACCGTGAAGGATGGGCGATCGGCCATCACTAGGGGTTGGACTAGAGTCGTGCGTGCCTTCTGCATGGAGGAGGGCACAATATAGGCATTTCGCTTCACCTTGTTCAACAACCAAAATATATTTCGCCTCCTTCTTTACCATCTTTAATAGTACAAGTATACAACTGTGGTTCATCATTCTTTATTTGGTTCTTATGTAATTCTTGAACATATGTACCTATGAATCAAATAATGCATTGGTTGTTTGAACCTGATGGATATGAATAAAGCTGTAGCATACATTCAAATTCAAATTCAAATCCAAATCTGGTACAATTTGGAAAAGCAACAATTAAATTAGGGTGAAATTATGCTCTCCAGGTTGTTACGGCACACACGGTTGGTAAAACACAAACGTTTGTGATATGCACCATAATCCGAGACGGCTCATAGAGAGGAAACGTGTGCAAGCATGCACACAGCTGCCGTTTGCAAACCGTGTGCGATGTCAGAAAATATCACAAATGGTGCAGGCAAACTAAACGTTTGTGTTAGTTGCCTTATCGTACACGATTCGCAACCATGAACTGTTTCTGATGAAGTATGCATCGTAAACGTTGCACCACAGGATAGCCTGTGTGATAGTTGTCATGTACGACGATGTTACGACGGTCTGACGTTTCGTAATCCTGTCCGACACTCGTACGACAATTAGCTAATCTTCTTAAAGGTGAACCATTTGTGATGGGCCGCGCATCATACACGTTCTATAATAGTGAACCGTTTGTGATGGGCCGCGCATCATAAACGTAGCACCACGGAATACCGACTACGATGACAATGTGAGCAGAAATGAGTAGGAGTACTGTAGGGGCCCTATCCCCGACGGTTTCTGGGTCATGTGGGAAGGACCCCCCTATCGCCCACACTCACTTGGCGATGGTTCGAAATGTCATCGCGGAAAGGGGTTAAAAACCATTTGTTTAGGACTGACGCGCACCAGTGAGAAACTGTTGGGTACACCTATCACAGATCCGAAGGCAAGATATTTGTTGCTAAGAATGGATCCTTTTTAGAGAAGGAGTTTCTCTCGAAAGAAGTGAGTGGGAGGAAAATAGAACTTGATGAGGTAATTGTACCTTGTCTTGAATTGGAAAGTAGTTCATCACAGAAAACTATTCCTGTGATGCCTACACCAATTAGTGAGGAAGCTAATTATGATGATCATGAAACTTCAGATCAAGTTACTACCAAACCTCGTAGGTTAACCAGAGTACATTCCGCACCTAAGTGGTGCAGTAATCCCATTCTGGAAGTCATGTTACTAGACCATGACGAACCTACGAACTATGAGGAAGCGATGATGAGCCCAGATTCCACGAAATGGCTTGAGGCCATGAAATCTGAGGTGGGATCCATGTATGAGAACAAAGTGTGGACTTTGGTTGACTTGCCTGATGATCGGCAAGCCATAGTGAATAAATGGATCTTCAAGAAGAAGACAGACGCCGATGGTAATGTTACTATCTACAAAGCTTGACTTGTTACTAAAGGTTTTCAACAAGTTCAAGGAGTTGACTATGATGAGACCTCACCCGTAGCGATGCTTAAGTCTGTCCAAATCATGTTAGCAATTGCCGCATTTTATGATTATGAAATCTGGCAAATGGACGTCAAAACTGCATTCCTTAATGGATTTCTTGAAGAAGAGTTGTATATGATGCAACCAGAAGGTTTTGTCTATCCTAAAGGTGCTAACAAAGTGTGCAAACTCCAGCAATCTATTTATGGACTGGTGTAAGCATCTTGGAGTTGGAATACACACTTTGATAGTGTGATCAAAGCATATGGTTTTATACAGACTTTCGGAGAAACCTGTATTTACAAGAAAGTGAGTGGGAGCTCTGTAGCACTTCTATTATTATATGTGGATGAGATATTGTTGATTGGAAATGATATAGAATTTCTGGATAGCATAAAAGGATACTTGAATAATAATTTTTCAATGAAAGACCTCGGTGAAGCTGCATATATATTGGGCATCAAGATCTATAGAGATAGGTCAAGTTGCTTAATTGGACTTCACAAAGCACATACCTTGATAAAGTTTTGAAGAAGTTCAAAATGGATTAGTCAAAGAAAGGGTTCTTGCCTGTGTTACAAGGTGTGAAGTTGAGTCACACTCAATGCCCGACCAATACAGAAGCTAGAGAGAAAATGAAAGTCATTCCCTATGCCTCAGCCATAGGTTCTATCATGTATGCAATGTTGTGTACCAGATCTGATGTGTGCCTTGCTATAAGTTTAGCAGGGAGGTGCTACCTCTTGAGCATTGCGTTGGTTTTCCCCGAAGAGGAACGGATGATGCAGCAAAGTAGCGTAAGTATTTCCCTCAGTTTTTGAGAACCAAGGTATCAATCCAGTAGGAGGCTACGCGCCAGTCCCTCGTACCTGCACAAAACAAAAAAAATCCTCTCAACCAACGCAATAAGGGGTTGTCAATCCCTACACGGCCACTTACGAGAGTGAGATCTGATAGATATGATAAGATAATATTTTTGGTATTTTTATGATAAAGATGCAAAGTAAAATAAAAGCAAAGTAAAAAAGCAAAGGAAATAACTAAGTATTGGAAGATTAATATGATGAAGTTAGACCCGGGGCCATAGGTTTCACTAGTGGCTTCTCTCAAGAGAATAAGTATTCTACGGTGGGTGAACGTATTACTGTTGAGCAATTGACAGAATTGAGCATAGTTATGAGAATATCTAGGTATGATCATGTATATAGGCATCACGTCCGAGACAAGTAGACCGACTCCTGCCTGCATCTACTACTACTACTCCACTCATCAACCGCTATCCAGCATGCATCTAGAGTATTAAGTTAATGAAAACAGAGTAACGCCTTAAGCAAGATGACATGATGTAGATGGATAAACTCATGCAATATGATGAAAACCCCATCTTGTTATATTCGATGGCAACAATACAATACGTGCCTTGCTGCCCCTACTGTCACTGGGAAAGGACACCGCAAGAGTGAACCCAAAGCTAAGCACTACTCCCATTGCAAGAAAGATCAATCTAGTAGGCCAAACCAAACTGATAATTCGAAGATACTTGCAAAGATAAACAATCATACATAAAAGAATTCAGAGAAGATTCAAATATTGTTCATAGATAGACTTGATCATAAACCCACAATTCATCAGTCTCAACAAACACACTGCAAAAAGAAGATTACATCGAATAGATCTCAACAAGAGAGGGGGAAAACACTGTATTGAGATCCAAAATGAGAGAAGAAGCCATCTAGCTAATAACTATGGACCCGTAGGTCTGAGGTGAACTACTCACACTTCATCAGAGTGGCTATGGTGATGATGTAGAAGCCCTCCGTGATCGATGCCCCCTCCGGTGGAGCTCCGGAACAGGCCCCAAGATGGGATCCCGTGGATACAGAAAGTTGCGGCGGTGGAATTAGGGTTTTGGCTCCATATCTGATCGTTTGGGGGTACGTAGGTATATATAGGAGGAAGGAATACGTCGGTGGAGAAACAGGGGGCCCACGAGGGTGGAGGGCGCGCCTGGGGGGGGGGTAGGCGCCCCCCTACCTCGTGGCCTCCTATTTTGTGTCTTGACGTAGGGTCCAAGTCTCCTGGGTCTTGTTCGTTGAGAAAATCACGTTCCCAAAGGTTTCATTCCGTTTGGACTCCGTTTGATATTCATTTTCTTCGAAGCCCTAAAACAGGCAAAAAACAGCAATTCTGGGCTGGGCCTCTGGTTAATAGGTTAGTCCCAAAAATAATATAAAAGTGGATAATAAAGCCCAATAATGTCCAAAACAGTAGATAATATAGCATGGAGAAATCAAAAATTATAGATACCTTGGAGACGTATCAGGAGGTATCAAAGTAATCCAAGAGTGGATCACTGGACAGCGGTCAAGAACATCCTAAAATACCTGAAAAGGACTAAGGATATGTTTCTCATTTATGGAGGTGACAAAGAGCTCATCATAAATGGTTACGTTGATGCTAGCTTTGACACTGATCTAGATGACTCTAAGTCGCAAACCAGATACGTATTTATATTGAATGGTGGGGTTGTCAGTTGGTGTAGTTCCAAGCAAAGCGTCATGGCAGGATCTACGTGTGAAGCGGAGTACATAGCTGCTTCGGAAGCTGCAAATGAAGGAGTCTAGATGAAGGAGTGCATATCCGATGTAGGTGTAATACCTAGTGCATCGGGTCTAACGAAAATCTTTTGTGACAATACTAGAGCAATTGCCTTGGCGAAGGAATCCAAATTTCACAAGAGAACCAAACACATCAAGAGACGCTTCCACTCCATCCGTGATCAAGTCAAGGAGGGAGACATAGAGATTTGCAAATACATACAGATATGAATGTTGCAGACCCTTTGACTATGCCTCTTCCACGAGCAAAACATGATCAACACTAAGACTCCATGGGTGTTAGAATCATTACAATGTAATCTAGATTATTGACTCTAGTGCAAGTGGGAGACTAAAGGAAATATGCCCTAGAGGCAATAATAAAGTTGTTATTTATATTTCCTTATACATGATAAATGTTTATTATTCATGCTAGAATTGTATTAACTGGAAACTTGATACATGTGTGAATACATAGACAAAACAAAGTGTCCCTAGTAAGACTCTACTAGACTAGCTCGTTAATCAGAGATGGTTAAGTTTCCTAACCATAGACATGTGTTTTCATTTGATGAACGGGATCACATCATTAGGAGAATGATGTGATGGACAAGACCCATCCGTTAGCTGAGCATAATGATTGTTAAGTTTTATTGCTATTGCTTTCTTCATGACTTATACATATTCCTTTGACTATGAGATTATGCAACTCCTGGATACCGGAGGAATACCTCGTGTGCTATCAAACGTCATAACATAACTGGGTGATTATAAAGATGCTCTACAGGTATCTCCGAAGGTGTTTGTTCTATTGGCATAGATCGAGATTAGGATTTGTCACTCCGAGTATCGGAGAGGTATCTCTGGGCCCTCTCGGTAATGCACATCATGATAATCCTTGCAAGCAATGTGACTAATGAGTTAGTTACGGGATGATGCATTACAGAATGAGTAAAGAGACTTGCCACTAACGAGATTGAACTAGGTATGAAGATACCTACAATCGAATCTCGGGCAAGTAACATATCGATGCCAAAGGGAATGACGTATGTTGTCATTGCGGTTTGACCGATAAAGATCTTCGTAGAATATGTAGGAACCAATATGAGCATCCAGGTTCTACTGTTGGTTATTGACTAGAGATGTGTCTCGGTCATGTCTACATAGTTCTCGAACCCGTAGGGTCCGCACGCTTAACGTCCGGTGACGATTTGTATTATCAGTTATGTGTTTCGATGAACGAGAATTGTTTAGAGTCCCGGATGAGATCACAAACATGACGAGGTGTCTCGAAATGGTCGAGAGGTAAAGATTGATATATTGGATGATAGTATTCGGACATTGGAATGGTTCCAGAGTGTTTCGGGTATTTATCGGAGTATGGGGGGGTTACCGGAACCCCCGGGGAAGTAGTGGGCCACATGGGCCATAGGGGAGAGGCAATGCAGCCCACAAGGGGGTGTCGCGCGCCCCCCGTAGGGAGTCCAAATTGGACAAGGGGAGGGGGCATGACCCCCCTTTCCTTCTCCCTCTCCCTCTCCTTCCCCCTTTCCCCCTTCGAAAGAAGGAAGGGGGGGGCGAATAGGACTAGGAGTCTGAGTGGGTTTCCCCCACTTGGCATGCCCCCTAGGCTGGCCTCCTCCCCTCTCCCTCCTTTATATACGGGGGCAGGGGCACCTCTAAGACACATCAATTGTTCTTAGCCATGTGCGGTGCCCCCTCCACCGTTTACTCCTCCGGTCATATTGTCGTAGTGCTTAGGCAAAGCCCTGCGCGGATCACTTCACCATCACCATCATCACGCTGTCGTGATGACGAAACTCTCCCTCGGCACTTTGCTGGATCAAGAGTTCGAGGGACGTCATCGAGTTGAACGTGTGCAGAACTTGGAGGTGCAGTACGTTCAATACTTGATCGGTTGAATCAAGAAGACATCCGACTACATCAACCGCGTTAAACTAACGCTTCCGCTTTCGGTCTACGAGGGTACGTGGACACACTCTCCCCTCTTGTTGCTATGCATCTCCTTGATATATCTTGTGTGATAGTAGGATTTTTTTTGAAATTGCATGCTACGTTCCCAACAGAGACCGACGACAACTCCGGATCTGGAGCGCCGCCGCACCTCCTGCACCGGCGTAGCGCGGACGCTGGAGCTGGACCCTCTCGGCTCGCATGCAGCGATGCCCAGTCATCATAGTCTGCGCTGGCACCACATCATCTCCTTCCCCCGATGGCCACTCCCGCATGTGGCCAGCACTGGGTGCTTGTGCCCGCGCCTCTAGCCTGCACGCGTACTCCGGAGTCGGTGGCGCGCGTCGCGAGAGGCAGCGTGCATGGGAGAGGGAGGCGGCGGAGTAGTCCGCGTGTCACCACCGCAGGACGGAGCCGGACGCTGACGAGGATGCGTGTCTCCTCGCTTGGGTGTACCACCACTCATCACGATGGCAGAGACAAACGCTCGCCGCCTTCGACGAAAGAAGGCGAAGGCGCTCCGGCTAGCCATTGAGCAGTTGGAGCACTAGGCGAAGGAGGCAGCGGCGGAGAAGGCCCGGGTGGCAAGGCTGAAGCGGGAGCAGGACAGGGGGGTCTGTCGGATGAAGGGGTGCATCGTCCTCTCCGATCAACTCCGACGGCGGCGACAGCTGCACCTCGTCGTCCGACGACCAAGACCCTCCACCAGCCGCGGACGCCTACAGCTACGCCGGTGACCGGAAGGGCAAAGGGCCGACGAGGAAGTGGTGATTCCGGCCACATCCTCCTCAATGTTTATATCGTTTTTAGTTGTAGAAGTTTATGAACTTGTCCATGGACGAACTTCGATCTTTTGGATGTGGTGAAGTTTGTTTATGTCCATTTGTAGCCGATCTTATGTTCCTTTACATCTCAATTTTGTTGTTCGTCATTTGATCACGTAAGATAGATCAATGTGTGCATGAGTACTATGGATATAAGGCACCGGATATGAGATATGCGAATGTAGAATGACAAATATGAGGTGTGCCCGGTCAGTGCCCGCGGACGTGCCAGGGCGCATCCGCGAGCATTTGAGGGACCGGATTTGCCAAGTCCGGTTGTAGATGCTCTCATGCTCTACACATTTTAGAGATGTACTTTATCCCATTTCTTTTGAGGTGTAGATTTGCACTTTATCCAAATGATGAATATTCGAACAAGTTTATGACATCGCCAACACTGATCCTCAAAACATCGTACCGCACATTCCAGATGTGTTTTGTCATCCAATATGGTCTGCATTGGTCTGTTCGACGGTCCGTACACAATTTTTTGCGGGAATCTGGACTGCTGCCATGTCCGGGTCTGGCAAACATGGCCAATCTAAAATCCTCTCTAGCCCACACGCTTTCCCACCCGATGCTGGTCAGTGCCGCTTCAGAACGCCAGCTCTGCATTCATGTAACACAATCTCTCACTAGAGCCGACATTGAAGCGGTGCGGCAGCCGAGAGCACCGTCATGCCGCTTCCCGGTGCACGCGACATCTCTCCAGATTCAAACGGCACCAGTCCGTCCACCTCCTCCATTAAACATACACATTTGCCGAGGAACCTACTGTGACGCCACCCGTTCGTCTGTCTACCGCCCAACATTAAGGACCTCGCCGGCTGGCCTACCCTCCGCCTGCTATTTAAACCACAGGATGACAACACAACCGCATTTGCTCGCCCTCCTTCGTTCTCTATCTCTTCTCCGCACCACACACTCCATGGCCTTCTCGAGCTACAAAGCCTTGTGGGACAGCCTCTCGTCCGAACAGAAGGAAGAGATCACTGCAATTGCGGCCAACTGATAGGACGCGAGACGAACAATCTCACCGGAGGCCGACAATGTGGACGCATTGTTGGAAAACATAGTAGAAAACAAAAAAATCATACAAGGACGGTACTCGAACTTTGTGAAGATGCATATGGAGGTTTAGATCAGATCGGTACTAACTTCGAGTTGTAGTGGAAGAAGAGTTGGTGTACATCATACTTGAAGTCCCTCGAACTGTCCACAAATGATCCCTTGAACCAAAGAGCGAAATAATGACCTCTCTATTGTTTGCAAGTGTACATGATTCATGATCCGACAACGCTTCGCCTTACATAGCTAATCGTCGCCGGAGAATTAGAAAGAGAAGAAAGTTTTGGGGAATGTAGTAATTTCAAAAGTTTCCTACGCACACATAGGATCATGGTGATGCATAGCAACAAGAGGGGAGAGTGTGTCCACGTACCCTCGTAGACCGAAAGCGGAAGTGTTAGCACAACGCGGTTGATGTAGTCATACATCTTCATGATACGACCGATCCAAGTACCGAACGTACGACACCTCCGAGTTCAGCACACGTTCAGCTCGATGACGTCCCACGAACTCCGATCCAGCAGAACTTCACGGGAGAGTTTCGTCAGCACGATGGTGTGATGACGGTGATGATGATGCTACTGACGCAGGGCTTCGCCTAAGTACCGCTACGATATGATCGAGGCAGATTATGGTGGAGGGGGGCACCGCACACGGCTGGGAGAGATCAACAGATCAACTTGTGTGTCTAGAGGTGCCCCTGCCCCCGTATATAAAGGAGCAAGGGGGGAGGCTGGCCGGCCCCTGTAGGCACTCCAGGAGGAGGAGTCCTCCTCCCAGTAGGAGTAGGACTCCCCTCTTTCCTACTCCTACTAGGAGGGGGAAAGGAAGGGGGAGAGGGAGAAGGAAAGGGGGGCGCCGCCCCCCTCTCCTAGTCCAATTCGGACCATAGGGGGAGGGGCGCGCGGCCTGCCCTAGGCCAGCCCTCTCTCTCTCCACTAAGGCCCATAAGGCCCACTATTTCTCCCGGGGGGTTCCGGTAACCCTCCGGCACTCCAGTTTTCTCCAAAACCACCCGAAACACTTCCGGTGTCCGAATATAGTCGTCCAATATATCGATCTTTACGTCTCGACCATTTCGAGTCACCTCGTCATTTCCGTGATCATATCCGGGACTCCGAACTAGCTTCGGTACATCAAAACACAAAAAACTTATAATATCGATCGTCACCGAACGTTAAGCGTGCGGACCCTACGGGATCAAGAACTATGTAGACATGACCGAGACATGTCTCCGGTCAATAACCAATAGCGGAACCTAGATGCTCATATTGGCTCCTATATATTCTACGAAGATCTTTATCGGTCAAACCGCATAACAACATACGTTGTTCCCTTTGTCATCGGTATGTTACTTGCCCGAGATTCGATCGCCGGTATCTCAATACCTAGTTCAATCTCGTTACCGGCAAGTCTCTTTACTCGTTCCATAATACATCATCCTGCAACTAACTCATTAGTTACAATGCTTGCAAGGCTTATAGTGACGTGCATTACCGAGTGGGCCCAGAGATACCTCTCCAACAATCGGAGTGACAAATCCTAAACTTGATCTATGCCAACTCAACAAGTACCATCGGAGACACCTGTAGAGCACCTTTGTAATCACACAGTTACGTTGTGACATTTGTAGCATACAAAGTGTTCCTCGGTAATTGGGAGTTTCATGATCTCATAGTTATAGGAACATGTATAAGTCATGAAGAAAGCAATAGCAGAAAACTAAATGATCAAGTGCTAAGCTAACGGAATGGGTCAAGTCAATCACATCATTCTCCTAATGATGTGATCCCGTTAATCAAATGACAACTCATGTCTATGGTTAGGAAACCTAACCATCTTTGATTTATGAGCTAGTCAAGTAGAGGCATACTAGTGACACTCTGTTTGTCTATGTATTCACACATATACTAAGTTTTCGGTTAATACAATTCTAGCATGAATAATAAACATTTATCATGATACGAGGAAATAAATAATAACTTTACTATTGCCTCTAGGGCATATTTCCTTCAGTCTCCCACTTGCACTAGAGTCAATAATCTAGATTACACACTAATGATTCTAACACCCATGGAGCCTTGGTGCTGATCATGTTTTGCTCGTGAGAGAGGCTTAGTCAACGGGTCTGCAACATTCAGATCCATATGTATCTTGCAAATCTCTATGTCTCCCACCTGGACTTGATCATGGATGGAATTGAAGCGTCTCTTGATGTGCTTGGTTCTCTTGTGAAATCTGGATTCCTTTGCCAAGGCAATTGCACTAGTATTGTCACAAAAGATTTTCATTGGACCTGATGCACTAGGTATGACACCTAGATCGGATATGAACTCCTTCATCCAGACTCCTTCATTTGCTGCTTCCGAAGCATCAATGTACTCCGCTTCACACGTAGATCCCGCCACGATGCTTTGTTTAGAACTGCTCCAACTGACAGCTCCACCGTTCAATATAAACACGTATCTGGTTTGCTATTTAGAATCGTCCGGATCAGTGTCAAAGCTTGCGTCAACGTAACCATTTACAAGGAGCTCTTTGTCACCTCTATAAACGAGAAACATATCCTTAGTCCTTTTCAGGTATTTCAGGATGTTCTTGACCGCTGTCCAGTGATCCACTCCTAGAGTACTTTGGTACCTCCCTGCTAAACTAATAGCAAGGCACACATCAGGTCTGGTACACAACATTGCATACATGATAGAGCCTATGGCTGAAGCATAGGGAACATCTTTCATTTTCTCTCTATCTTCTGAAGTGGTCGGCCATTGAGTCTTACTCAACTTCACACCTTGTAACACATAGCAAGGCACACATCAGGTCAAGGTATGTGCTTTGTGAAAGTCCAATTAAGCGTTTTGATCTATCTCTATAGATCTTGATGCCCAATATGTAAGCAGCTTCACCGAGGTCTTTCATTGAAAAACTCTTATTCAAATATCCTTTTATGCTATCAGAAATTCTATATCATTTCCAATCAACAATATGTCATCCACATATAATATTAGAAATGATATAGAGCTCCCACTCACTTTCTTGTAAATGCATGCTTCTCCAAAAGTCTGTATAAAACCATATTCTTTGATCACACTATCAAAACGTTTATTCCAACTCCGAGAGGCTTGCACCAGTCCATAAATGGATCGCTGGAGCTTGCACACTTTATTAGCACCCTTTGGATAGATAAAACCTTCTGGTTGCATCATATACAACTCTTCTTCCAGAAATCCATTCAGGAATGCAGTCTTTACATCCATTTGCCAAATTTCATAATCACAAAATGCGGGAATAGCTAACATGATTCGGACAGACTTAAGCATCGCTACGGGTGAGAAGGTCTCATCATAGTCAACTCCTTGAACTTGTCGAAAACCTTTCGCAACAAGTCGAGCTTTGTAGACAGTAACATTACCACCAGCGTCTGTCTTCTTCTTGAAGATCCATTTATTCTCGATGGCTTGCGGATCATTGGGCAAGTCAACCAAAGTCCACACTTTGTTCTCATACATGGATCCCATCTCAGATTTAATGGCCTCAAGCCATTTTGCGGAATCTGGGCTCATCATCGCTTCCTCATAGTTCATAGGTTCATCATGGTCTAGTAACATGACCTCCAGAACAGGATTACCGTACCACTCTGGTGCGGATCTTACTCTGGTTGACCTACGATGTTTGGTAGTAACTTGATCCTAAGTTTCATGATCATCATCATTAGCTTCCTCACTAATTGGTGTAGGTGTCACAGGAACCAGTTTCTGTGATGAACTACTTTCCAATAAGGGAGAAGGTACAGTTACCTCATCAAGTTCTACTTTCGTCCCACTCACTTCTTTCGAGAGAAACTCCTTCTATAGAAAGGATCCATTCTTAGCAACAAAAGTCTTGCCTTCGGATCTGTGATAGAAGGTGTACCCAATTGTTTCTTTTGGGTATCCTATGAAGACACATTTCCCCGATTTGGGTTCAAGCTTATCGGGTTGAAGCTTTTTCACATAAGCGTCGCAGCCCCAAACTTTAAGAAACAACAACTTTGGTTTCTTAAGGAACGCATTAAAATTCAATGGAACAACAACATGGGCCATATATCTACAACAACATAGACATGCAAAATACTATCAGGTACTAAGTTCATGATAAATTAAAGTTCAGTTAATCAAATTATTAAAGAACTCCCACTTAGATAGACATCCCTCTAATCATCTAAGTGATCATGTGATCCATATCAACTAAACCATGTCCGATCATCACGTAAGATGGAGTAGTTTTCAATGGTGAACATCACTATGTTGATTATATCTTCTATATGATTCACGCTCGACCTTTCGGTCTCCAGTGTTCCGAGGCCATATCTGCATATGCTAGGCTCATCAAGTTTAACCCGAGTATTCTGCATGTGCAAAACTGGCTTGCACCCATTGTATGTGAGCGTAGAGCTTATCACACCCGATCATCACGTGGTGTCTCGGCATGACGAACTTTCACAATGGTGCATACTCAGGGAGAACACTTGTACCTTGAAATTTAGTGAGAGATCATCTTATAATGCTACCGTCGATCTAAGCAAAATAAGATGCATAAAAGATAAACATCACATGCAATCAATATATGTGATATGATATGGCCATCATCATCTTGTGCTTGTGATCTCCATCTCCGAAGCACTGTCATGATCACCATCGTCACCGGCACGACACCTTGATCTCCATCGTAGCATCGTTGTTGTTGAGGGAGTCCTGGACTAAGGGGTCCTCGGTCATCCGGCCTGTTATCCATGGGCCGGACTGATGGGCTGTGAAGACATGAAGGTCGAAGACTGTACCTATGTTCGGATTGGACTCTCCTTGGCGTGGAAGGCAAGCTTGGCGACCGACTATGAAGATTCCTTCTTATGTAACCGACTCTATGTAAACCCTAGATCCTCTCGGTGTCTATATAAACTACATGGGTTAATCCGGAAAACATATACTCATTACCATAGTCATATAGGTTAGACTCCTAGCATTTAGCCATTACGATCTCGTGGTAGATCAACTCTTGTAACACTCATATTCATCAATATCAATCAAGCACGGCGTAGGGTATTACCTCCATAGAGAGGGCCCGAACCTGGGTAAACACCGTGTCCCCTGTCTCCTGTTACCATCGATCCTAGACGAACAGTTCGGGACCCCCTACCCGAGATCCGCCGGTTTTGTCACCGACAGTCGTCTCGCCAAATATTGCTTCTACGACTATCGCTACCGCTTAGTGATAAAGTGAAGCCATTACTGGGCGATTGCATTGCATACAATAAAGTGACAACCATATGGCTCCTGCCAGTTGCCGATAACTCGATTACAAAACATGATCATCTCATACAATAAAATATAGCATTACGTCTTGACCATATCACATCACAACATGCGCTGCAAAAACAAGTTAGACGTCCTGTACTTTGTTGTTGCAAGTTTTACGTGGCCGCTACGGGCTGAGCAAGAACCGTTCTTACCTACGCATCAAAACCAGAATGATAGTTTGTCAAGTTGGTGCTGTTTTAACCTTCTCAAGGACCGGGCGTAGCCACACTCGATTCAACTAAAGTTGGAGAAACTGACACCCGCCAGCCACCTGTGTGCAAAGCACTTCGGTAGAACCAGTCTCGTGTAAGCATATGCGTAATGTCGGTCCAGGCCGTTTCATCCAACAATACCGCCGAACCAAAGTGTGACATGCTCGTAAGCAGTATGACTTGTATTGTCCACAACTCACTTGTGTTCTACTCGTGCATATAACATCTGCGCACAAACCAGGCTCGGATGCCACTTTTGGGGAACGTAGTAATTTCAAAAGTTTCCTACCCACACACAGAATCATGGTGATGCATAGCAACGAGATGGGAGAGTGTGTCCACGTAACCTCGTAGACCGAAAGCGGAAGCGTTAGCACAACGCGGTTGATGTAGTCGTACGTCTTTACGATCCGACCGATCCAAGTACCGAATGTACGGCACCTCCGAGTTCAGCACACGTTCAGCTCGATGACGTCCCACGAACTCTGATCCAGCAGAGCTTCACGGGAGAGTTTCGTCAGCACGACGGTGTGATGACGGTGATGATGATGCTACCGATGCAGGGCTTCTCCTAAGCACCGCTACGATATGATCGAGGTGGATTATGGTGGAGGGTGGCACCGCACACAGCTGGGAGAGATCAACAGATCAACTTGTGTGTCTACAGGTGCCCTTGCCCCCGTATATAATGGAGCAGGGGGGGAGGCCGGCCGGCCCCTGTAGGCACGCCAAGAGGAGGAGTCCTCCTTCTAGTAGGAGTAGGACTCCCCTCTTTCCTACTCCTACTAGGAGGGGGAAAGGAAGGGGGAGAGGGAGAAGGAAAGGGGGGGGGGGCGCCGCCCCCTCTCCTAGTCCAATTCGGACCAGAGGGGGGGGGGCACGCGGACTGCCCTAGGCCAGCCCTCTCTCTCCACTAAGGCCCATAAGGCCCACTATTTCTCCCGGGGGGTTCCGGTAACCCTCCGGCACTCCAGTTTTCTCCAAAACCACCCGAAACACTTCCGGTGTCCGAATATAGTCGTCCAATATATCGATCTTTACGTCTCCACCATTTCGAGACTCCTCATGTCCGTGATCATATCCGGGACTCCGAACTACCTTCGGTACATCAAAACACAAAAAAATCATAATATCGATCGTCACCGAACGTTAAGCGTGCGGACCCTACGGGTTCGAGAACTATTTAGACATGACCGAGACATGTCTCCAGTCAATAACCAATAGCGGAACCTGGATGCTTATATTGGCTCCTACATATTCTACGAAGATGTTTATCGGTCAAACCGCATAATAACATACGTTGTTCCCTTTGTCATCGGTATGTTACTTGCCCGAGATTCGATCGTTGGTATCTCAATACCTAGTTCAATCTCGTTACCGGCAAGTCTCTTTACTCGTTCCGTAATACATCATCCCGCAACTAACTCATTAGTTACAATGCTTGCAAGGCTTATAGTGATGTGCATTACCGAATGGGCCCAGAGATACCTCTCCGACAATCGGAGTGACAAATCCTAATCTTGATCTATGCCAACTCAACAAGTACCATCGGAGACACTTGTAGAGCACCTTTATAATCACCCAGTTACGTTGTGATGTTTGGTAGCACACAAAGTGTTCCTCCGGTAATCGGGAGTTGCATAATATCATAGTTATAGGAACATGTATAAGTCATGAATAAAGCAATAGCAGTAAACTGAAACATCAAGTGCTAAGCTAACGGAATGGGTCAAGTCAATCACATCATTCTCCTAATGATGTGATCCCATTAATCAAATGACAACTCATGTCTATGGTTAGGAAACTTAACCATCTTTGATTAATGAGCTAGTCAAGTAGAGGCATACTAGTGACACTCTGTTTGTCTATGTATTCACACATGTACTAAGTTTTCGGTTAATACAATTCTAGCATGAATAATAAACATTTATCATGATATGAGGAAATAAATAATAACTTTATTATTGCCTCTAGGGCATATTTCCTTCAGAAAGAACAACACAAGGCTTCTCTATTATGAGGATTAGAGAGATCTAGATCTAGCTCTAATTAGATCAACTCCGATTTAGAACTAGAACTGGTGAATTAAAGGAGGCTCCAAAACTTGTATCCCCCAAGGGCAAAATCCTCTAGTATAATATAGGTTAGAGGGGAGAGGGAGGTGCGCCTAACGGAGGAGGAGGACTGCTCCCCCTTGTGCCAGCCCTAGGGGTTAGAGGAGTCCTCCTCCACCTCCAAATCAGCCCCTCTAGCTTGCGATACAAGCTAGGGGGTGCCTCACTTTGTTACTGGGCCCTAGGGCCAAATAACTCCACCACTTGGACCTTTTATATTTTCTTTGGCGCGTTGATTTTAAATTAATTCTAAAAACCTCCTAATCAATATTATAACCTTTTATTATCAATTTAACATATCTGAAAACATTTTACCTATATATTAATTCTCAGTATTACCCGGTAAACCCCGAAACTCTTCCAGTAACCATGAAATGCTTCTGGTTTCTCTCGAATATTTCTAATATTTGTGAAACTATTCTTGAACATTTTCTCGTAACTCTTACGCCAGTAATACTCAACAGATCGGTTTCCATTAAGCTTGTGACTCTGTAGGTTCGGTAAAACATAGACATGCATAAAACCCCTTTTGTTCAGTGACCAATAGCAGAACCATGGACATCCATATTGATCCCTATGAATACACAAATGATATTCGAGTTTGTTTTTCATGAGATATTCCCTTTGCTTGACGGTACTACACGAAACCCAAGGTGAGATATATCGATATCCTCTTAAGTCATTCTCATGCTCACTATACTAGTCTTCTCGTTGCTGGTTTTGTTCTTCTTTCTTGTTGACATGTTTCGACATCCATGTGACCTAGTCATCTGTGTCTGGCCAGAAGATGATGGATGCCGTCACAGCGAGAGGGCCCTAAGCATATCCCTCCATCGTCGGAGGAGCAAATCCCGCTCTTGAGCTATCTTGCCCCTTGTCAAACTTTCCGATGAACCTCACTACTGGAATCGGCAGATTTGCCGTCTGTCCACTCTTTTCCGTCCGCTAGCGGACGGCAAAGGTAGGCTTTTCCATAAGCCAACAGAAAGAAGATGGAAAAGAAGCAGCGGATGACAAAGGTTGGCTTTGCCGTGAGCCAACTCTTCGCTGTCTGCTAGCAGACGGCAAAGAAGCTTTGTCGTCAGCTAGCAGACGACAAAGAGGTGGTTTGGCCCACTGGCTGTCAAACCCTAATGGGCCCCCTCTTTGCCGTCCGCTAGTAGACGGCAAAGCTTTCTTTGCCGTCCGCTAGCAGACAGCAAAGGTGGGGCGGACGACAAAGCTCCAAAATTGACTTAACGGACGCGCCCCCGCCGTCGCCCTCTCTCTCTGTCTCCTCTCCTCTTTCTTCCTCCCTCGAGCCACCCCGCGCCGTCGTCGCCGCACCCTCCCCGCACCGTCACCGCCCCTCCCCGCCCTGTCGCCGCCCCTCCCCACCCCGTTGCCGGCCCCCTCCCTGCCTCCCCACTCCCCTCCTGAGACTCCCTGCCGCCGCCTCCCTGCTGCAGCCGCGGGTCGACAGCCCCCGAGGAGCGCCGCCCATCACCGCCCCTCCCCACCCCATCGCCACCCTGCCTCGCCGCCGCCCCGTCACCGCGACCTCCCCGACCCGTCGCCGCCCCCCACGTGAGCCCGTGCCACCCCTCTCCTGTTTTCTTTTCTATTTTTTCTGTTTTTCTTTTCTGTTTAGTTTAAGTTTTTTCAGTTTAGTTAGTTTAGGTTATTTATTTTTATTAGTTTAGGTTATTTAGTTCAAATAGTTTAGGTTTAATTAGTTTAGGTTATTTAGTTTAATTGGTTTATATTTAATTAGTTTATGTTATATAGTTAGCTAGATTAGATTAGATTATACTCCCTCCGTTCCTTTATATAAGGTGTATAGATTTTTTTAGAAAAAAACTCAAAATATAAGGTGTATTGCGTTGCACCACTCATTTGGATATTTTTTAGGGATTTGACTACATTTCCTTATATTAGTCAAGCTCCTCTATTTTCTCATGTCAATTAGTCAGGTGTAATCTTGCCCAAAACTTGTGAAATTTTCCCTCCACATGCGTTCTTTAATTTTCGTGCCAAAAACTATACACCCTATATTTATGAATAGAGGGAGTATTAGATTAGTGTTATGTTTTAGTTAAATAGTCATAATTAAAGGAAGTAAAAAAGATGAAAAAAAGAAGAAAAGTAGAATAAGTAGAAAGGGGAAGAAGAAGAAGAAGAGGAGGAGGAGGAGGAGGAGGAGGAGGAGAAGAAGAAGAAGAAGAAGAGGAGGAGAATAAAAGAGGAAAAAGAAAAAGAAGGAAGAAGAAAAATAAGAAGAAGAGTTTTCTTTTTTCTTTTCTGTTTTAGATAATAGATATATTAGATATATAGTTAGCTTGATTAGATTAGATTATATTAGATTAGTGTTAGGTTTTAGTTAAATAGTCATAATGAAAGGAGGTGAAAAAAGATGAAAAAAGAAGAAGAAAAGTAGAATAAGTAGAAGTGGGAGGAAGAAGAAGAAGAAGAAGAATAAGAGGAGGAGGAGGAGAAGAATAAGAAGAATAATAAGAAGAAGAAGAATAGGAAGAGGAAGAAGAAGAAGAGGAGATGATGAGAAGAAAAGAGAAAAAAGGAAAAAAAAGAAAGAAGAAAAATAAGAAGAAGAAGAAGAAGAAGAAGAAGAAGAGGAGGAGGAGGAGGATAAGGAAAGAAGAAGTTTAGGTGAGTGCTAGCTAGGTCGAGGGGTCGAGGATTGAGGGGAATATATATTATTAATTAGTTCATGTTATTAATTTTTTATTATGTTTATGTTGTACTAATTTCGTTTACTATTTATCATTGCAGGTGTTGACAGATGGTGGGCGCTGGTCGAGAGCGCTCCGAGCCTCCTTCCTTGGCGCGTGCTAGGAGGGGTGCTGTTATTCCACCCCAGCACCTTCGGAGAGCGCTAGTAGATAGCATGCACACACCGGCGGGCGCTTCTTCTTCGGCCGGGAAAGGTCGGGGGAAGATGAAGAGCGGTGCAGCTAAAGGTGGACGTGGCGGCGGGAGAGGTACGAAGGCTGCTGCGCCTTCGTTGCCGCCACCCCCAGCTGATTCTCCAGACCACCGGAGTGCTCCGTCTCAAGTGGACCCGTCAGACTTGGACCCGTCTCTAACTCCGATCCATGAGCCTTGGCTCGCCGAGCCTTCATCCCACGAGACTCGGGCCCCAGAGTCTTCGTCCCACGAGACTCCGGTCCCGAAGTCTTCGTCCCACGTGACTCCAGAGACTAGTGGCCATGCTGATGGCGAGGAGACCTGGTCTGACGATAGTTTTAGCGAGGGCGAGCCGGTCGAGCAGGGTAAGAAGGTCTACCAGCATGGTGGTACGAAGCTCTCGGCCATGCCGGCGACCCGCGATCAGAGGTGGTTGATTGAGCCTAACGGGAGGAAGTAAGTGCATTTACTATCTTTTAACCTTTGTCCGTCATGTTTCTTCAAATTAATATCTAATGTGTTGGCCTTGTCATACTACAGGGGTTGGATACACGCAAATGGTGTCCGCAGGCCCAACCAGGTCCTTGGTGTGCTTTGCCAGCACCACTTCCCGGGGTGGGTCACGTTGCCCGTTCTTCTTCTTCTTCTTCTTCTTCTTCCTTGACTACCCCCCTCGATGGGAGAAGGGTTTCCCCTCTGGTCCTTGGCTTCCATGGTGGCGGTTTCCTTCTCTTTCTACACTCCCAGATTCTGGCCTTTCACCGTTTCTTAAATTCCCGGAGATTCATAACTCTGATTGGGCTGAAATTTTAAAACAATTTTTTTCGAATATTAGCTTTCTTGCGCCAGAAGAAGGGCACCAACCGCCTTACAAAGTGTCCACAAGGACCAGGGGCGCGCCCTACCCCCTAGGGCACGCCCTCCATCCTTGTGGGCCCCTTGTGCATCGTCTCGCGTTGATTCTTTTTCCAAAAAATCACATATATTCCAAAAAATCTTCGTAAGTATTTATCCTGTTTGGGCTCCATTTGTCATGGATTTTCTGTGAAACAAAAAACAAGCAATAGATCGGAACTGGCACTGGGCACTAGATCAATATGCTAGTCCCAAAAAATAGTATAAAAATTGCCAAAAGTATGTAAAAGTTGTAGAATATTGGCATGGAACAATAAAAAATTATAGATACGACAGAGACGTATCAGCATCCCCAAGATTAATTCCTGCTCGTTCTCGAGTAGGTAAATGATAAAAAAGATAATTTTTGATGTGGAATGCTACCTAGCATAATCTTGATCATATAATCTAATCATGGCATGAATATTAAGACATGAGTGATTCAAAGCAATAGTCTATCATTTTACATTAAGACAATAATATTTCAAGCATACTAATAAAGCAATCATGTCTTTCCAAAATAACATGGCCAAAGAAAGTTATCCCTACAAAATCATATAGTCTGGCTATGCTCCATCTTGATCACACAAAGTATTTCATCATGCACAACACCGATGACAAGCCAAGCAATTGTTTCATACTTTTAATGTTCTGAAGCCTTTTCAACTTTCATGCAATACATGAGCGTGAGCCATGGATATAGCACTATAGGTGGAATAGAATATGGTGGTTGTGGAGAAGACAAAAAGAAGGAGATAATCTCACATCAACTAGGCGTATCAACGGGCTATGGAGGTGCCCATTAATAGATATCAATGTGAGTGAGTAGGGATTGCCATGCAATGAATGCACTAGAGCTATAAGTTTATGAAAGCTCAAAAAGAAACTAAGTGGCTGTGCATCCAACTTGCTTGCTCATGAAGACCTAGGGCATTTTGAGGCAACCCATCATTGGAATATACAAGCCAAGTTCCATAATGAAAAATTCCCACTAGTATATGAAAGTGACAGCATAGGAGACTCTCTGTATGAAGAACATGGTGCTACTTTGAAGCACAAGTGTGGTAAAAGGATAGTAGCATTGCCCCTTCTATCTTTTTTCTCTCATTTTTTTGTTTTTTGGGTCCTCTCTTTTTTGGCCTCTTATTTTATTTTATTTTTATTTTTTTCGTCCGGAGTCTCATCCCGACTTGTGGGGGAATCATAGTCTCCATCATCCTTTCCTCACTGGGACAATGCTCTAGTAATGATGATCATCACACTTTTATTTACTTACAACTCAATATTACAACTCGATATCTAGAACAAAGTATGACTCTATATGAATGCGTCTGGCACTACAAAAAAATACACTTCCGTGATGATACGTGTTTGTCACAATAGGTCACTTTTTTTGTCATGCATGTACATCCATGACAAATTTATGACAGAATCAAGATAGTCATACATGTGCTATCGTAGAAGTGTTCCATGACATTACCAAAATTATCATCACGGAAGTGTCCACTTCCATGACGATAAATCACGTGTCACAGAAGTGCTTTCGTCAAGGGTGACCGACACGTGGCATCCACCATAACGGAACGCCGTTAAGCTATCGGGTTGGGTTTTGGATCCGATAACCCGTTAACAGCCCCGACCAATGGGGATTTTCCATGTGTAAAATCATCATTGGCTGGAGGAAACACGTGTCGGCTCATCGTTGGGACAGATGTCAACCACTCATTGGACGGAAGGTGCCTATGATACGTCGACATGTGGCACAGCCCAACAGAGGCCCATTCCTGTGAAAAGGCCGGCCCGTTTGACTTGGTCAAAAGCTGGCGGGCCGGCCCATGGAAAGCCTGTTAACGGCCTGTTCGGATATAGCTTATTTACAGCCCGCTAACCCAAGGCCCGTTACACCCTATCCGAATTAGGCCCAGTAGCGTCATCTGGGCCATCCAATATGATTCCAGCCTGTTTTCACTTCTGGCCCATGTATGGCCCATGACGTCTTTCGGCCCATATGAGGCCCTATGTAACTCTTGGCCTACTAACGGCCCGTGGTGAAACTGGCCCGTAATGAACAGTGTATCACTTTACACCCATTAACGGCCCGTGGTGAAACTAGCTCGTAATGAACAGTGTATCACTTTGTACCCATTAACGGCCCGTTATTCCGTTGGGCCGTTTGCAGCCCATGTTATCTTTCGGCCTTCTCAGAGCCCATTTGTTCTTGGCCTCATTTCCAGCATTCGTTTACTTACGGCCCGTTACTGTCATTTTCTACTTTTGGGCCAAATTCAGCCCGTGGTTACAGTCGGCCCATTTGTGGTCCGTTCATACGTTGGGCCGATTTCATAGCGTCATCAAATACGGCCTATTAACGATGGCCCGTTATGGTTGGCCCATGAACGGACGATTCCAAGTCTAGCCCGTTTACGGCCATAATGCGGTCTGTTTTGCCCATGTTTGGTCAATCGATTATACGGACCGTATAAGGCCCATTGATAATACGGCCCGTAGAAGGTCCATTGTTTCTACGGCTCATAGAAGGCCCATTGTTTCTACGGCCCGTAGAAGGCCCACTGTTTTTACGGCCAGTAGGAGGCCCAGTGTCACTACAGTAAATATTAGCCCATGGTTATTGTGGCCTAGTTTTAAAAAATAGGTTATTGCAGCCACTAGCTAACCGCGGAAAAAGAACTGCAATGACTACAAGCAAACAAATAAACAAGACAACAAGGAAATAAATAAGCAAGCAACTAACGCTAGGCTATCACGGCTATTAGACATATTACATCCACTGGGCATCAAAGTTTGCCACCAGTGCAAATATAGGGAACAAAGCAGCATATCATATACACTGGTTGTCAAAGTTGGCGACCAGCGCAAATAAATGCCGCAGCAAAACAAATCCAGAACTGAAACCACTTTAGAAGATCTCAAGAAACAATATCCTGGGTACCCATAATGCTGGCAAGATGCTTAGCAAGCTTATTAACTTTCTCTTGTTTGGCGCTTAAATCCTCCAGCGCTTGCTGTTGCACCAGAAAATATGCATCTGAATTATGCAGGGACTTCCTCAGTCCTTCAACTTCCTGTCGCAGCACATCTGATCGATGTCTTTCAACTTGAAGTTGAGACTCAAGAAGACGAACTGATTCAGGTAGCGAGTTCGAAGAGCTTGTGCCAGCAGTAGTGGCCAGTAACTCGAACACTACATCAAGACAGGACTTTTGGGTTCCCTCACTGTCGTCAAGATAGTTTTTATCAGCTTTCTTGGAGACCAACAGGGATGTCTCACTATCTTGAACCTTATCTGCATTACTTCCTTTACCATTGGATAACGCGGTACTGTTCTCCAATATTTTGTCTGCATTCTAAAAGAGAAACAAGCAGACACATCACATGTTTACCATGTTGTATATGAAACTCATTTTGGTAAATGAGTTCAGTAGTAAAGTGGACATGATAACAGCATGAAACAAACATATATCTATGTACCATGGTCACTTTATGGTCTATATCATTCTAGTTTTTGTTGCCAAATCAAGATAGAGACACAGTTCAA
The DNA here is from genome assembly GCF_003073215.2 of Triticum urartu. Classification (NCBI taxonomy): domain Eukaryota; kingdom Viridiplantae; phylum Streptophyta; class Magnoliopsida; order Poales; family Poaceae; genus Triticum; species Triticum urartu. The sequence goes on from NC_053027.1 coordinate 487,802,054, forward strand.
ATAATATTTGTTCAAGACAAAGCAGAATAGACATAATATAAGTGTGGGTAACTATAGAGCAATAACAACACTTGTAATGTGCATGACATGAGAACATAACTGTTTATTCAATTGAAACTGAAATCAACATAGAGCAGGTTACAATAGCAAACCAGTTAAAGAAATAGGTTTAAAACATACCTGTTGCGCCATTGGAGTTTCAATTCCATCCTTCAAATTTGAAAATAGTTGGTATGAGTAAATACAGTCATGCAAGAGCAAAGGAGTATGAACCATAGCTACAGAACCTGACCTGAGAACAAATCTTCTTCTCCTTTAAGCGTTGAGTTGGGATTCGGAGTGGTGGTCCTCGTGCTTTGGGCACTGCAGTTCCCTTACTAACTGCTCGTGTTTGGGTGCTCTGTGGTGGAGACGGTGCTGTGTCAACTGGAACTGGGTTACTATCTGCCGGGGTTGGGGCTAGAACGGGTGTAGCTGGTTCTCTGTCCAACTGGGTAGGGGTACAATCTGCGAGAGTCTGGGCTATGTGTGGTGGATCTGGTAATTGGGCAAGTACAACCGTGGTTCTACCTGCATCAACTGGTAGCACTATCTTTTCTAAAGACCGTGTTGTTACTTCCTTAGATACCGCCATCACGCTCTCCAATTCAAATGGCTGATAAACAAGAAAAGTAATTGAAAGTATAGACATTGTATGATAGACATGTTCAATGGATAGTGGGGAATAAAAGAGGGCATGAAATAATTCATATTTATGTTGTCTAACCAAACAGGATAGCATGACACAATTTCACATATATGATGGCTAACTAAACAGGATAGCATGACACAATTTCACATTATGATGGCTAACTAAAAAAGATGGAAAGACATAGTTCAAAATATGAGACTATGTAAACAGGATGACATGACATAACTATATAATGTGTTTATTAAATAGGTTGGCATGCCATAATTCACATACATTCACGGATAGAATGCCATAATTCAAAATATGATGACTGTAAACACTAAACAGGATGAGATGATATAACTATATGATGTCTTTATTAAATGGGTTGCTATGCCATAATTCAGGTAGATGATGTGTATGTACTATGTAAACATGATGGCATGATATAATTCAAATATATGATTTATATAGTAAGCAAGTAAGCAAATGGCAATCCATATATGATGTAAAAACTAAGCAATGCAAGACAACATGCATGACATGGGTAATATAACCCTGCCAAGTTTGAGCATAGACCTCAGGGGGAAAATAGGACTGGTCATCAGTCTCTGAATCCTCCTCCGAGGAGCTCTCTGTAACTAGCAAGATGTATGCTTCAGCAGGTAGCATTGTCTGCTCTGAATACCTTGTTTTCACTCCAGATACTTCCATCACCGCTTCAAATGGCTGATGCACAGGAAGAGTAGTTGAATATACAAACATTGTCGACAAATGGAACATGTAATACAAAAAATGATAGCATGATATAATTCACATACATGATGATTGGCTAAACAGCATGGCATTGCATAATTCACATATATAATGCCTTTGCAACAAGATAGCATTGTATAATTCACATATATAATGTCTTGCAACAAGATGGCAATGCATAATTCACATATATGGTAATTAGACACTAAACAGGTGGCATTCACACAAAGCATGTCTAAACTAATCAAATGACATAGCAATGCGAGACACCATACGCACGATATGAGCAACATAACCCTGCCAAGTTAGAGCATACACCTTGGGGGGGATACGACTGGTCATCTGTCTCTGAATCCTCCTCTGAGGAGCTATCCGTAACCAGCGAGATATACGCTTCGTCAGATAGCATAGTCTGCTCTGAAGACCTTGTTTTCACTCCAGAATTTGCCATCACTGTGTCAAATGGCTGATGCACACGAAGAGCAGTTGAATGTAATAACATTGTTGACAAATGTAATATGTAACGAAAAAAAGGATGGCCTGATATAATTTACATATAAGATGACTGGCTAAGCAGGATGGCATTGCAAAATTCACATATATGATGCCTGGCTAAACAAGATGGCATTGCATAATTCACATAAACGATGAATAAACTAAACAAATGGCATTCGCACAAAGGATGTCTAAACTAAGCAGATGACATATTTGATGTATAAAGTAAGCAATGCAAGACACCATATGCATGATATAACCAACATCAGCATGCCAAGTTAGAGCGAAGACCTCAGGGGGTAAATAGGAGTTGTCTTCTCCTTCTGAATCGCCCTCAGAACAGATATCTTCCTCTCGATTACAATCCGAAATGCGTGGAGGGGGGCTACCTTTGCGCCTACCATGGAGCAACGTCTGCATGAAATTTTATTGCCACGCAAGGCTCATCTCTTTTGCTCTGCATGTTCAGTTCCATTGTTTACAATAACTATCATGCATAGGAATAAAACATAGTGAGATTTTGTAAGGAGTGCATGCAGAAATCCAGAGTGATGGTAGCAACCTGTGGATAGACCCAAAACTAATAATAGCAGGCAGATAATGGCTCCAGTTAAAAAATACAGATAATGGATTCTTTACTATTTGTTTCCCACCCAACATGAAACTCATAGTAGACACCGGAGATTAACCAGATAGTAGATAGATACTATTGATAGCGGCCCCGATATGTATCCCACAACCATTTAAAAACTCAAGTTTGACCATTAGTTTAGAGCTGACTCAGAGTCTAATCGGTGAACAGGACGATAAAGTAGCATGCAATATTAAGTGATGCATAACGTAAGCAGACACGAAAGAGTGCGACCTCTCTTGCGGACCCGTGTAGTCCTCGAGGTCATCTGCTCGGTTGATGATGGTAGTGCAGTTTTCATGGATGCCAGCGGCGGGGAAGAAGATCTGAGGCGGCGAAAGACAGTCTGGAGGCCGGATCCCTGCTGTGCTGGACCCTTCTGTCGTTGGAGCAGCTGAGCTGGGGTGGACGATGGCGCAGTAGGAGCGGGACAAACCACGCAAGTTTTTCTTGACAACTATCTGTAAGAGAAGTAATTCTGTAAGGGCTCATTTGAATTGGAGGATTCCAACAATGCAGGGATAGGAAATAGACAGGAGTAGGATAGGAATGCACGTGCAAAACAGAGAATTTAAAAACACAGGATTTCTGCCAATCTGGGTGTTTGATTCACAACAATTGGAAGATCACAGGATGCAAAGAAGCATGGTGAGATTAAGTCAAACCACAAGAAAATGTACGGTTATAATGCTATTATGCTACTATCTCTTAGTCTTGTTCTTCATGAATAGGAATTTGAAAAGGAGTACAAGTGAAAATTAAAATTCCTACGTTTTTTCTTTCAAGGAGACACTAAAGGAACAAATCTGTGAGCTCAGTGGACAATATATATAACATGTAGAGTAAAAAAGAGATGCAACAAGTGTACAACCTCTTTGGCGAAGCCATGTCGATCTCAGCGTGATTGGGTTGGCCGGTGAGGATGCTCCGGCTGACTTGGCTATCGGAGGAGGGGAAGAAGATCTTAGGCGTCTGGAGATGGATCCCGAGGTACTGCTCTGCTGTGATGGAGGGTTTCGTCATTGGAGTAGCTCCGGTGAGTTGTACGACGCCGAGGCTGAAGCAGGACAAGAGAGACAACGAACAACGTTAACCTGAGTGGAATTCTAATAGCATCTCCAATACATGATGTAAAATACATAAATACAAAGTGCTAGATGTAAAATACATCAGCCGCTCATCTCTGAACTTAACTCTCGAAACTGAACTTAACTGTCGAAACTGAACTTAACTGTCGAAACTGAATTTTGCTGTCGAAACTGAGTTTTGCTGTCGAAACTGAACGCACTAGCAAGGTGAGGCTACACGTTGGTCGACTGACTTTTTCATCTCTAGTCAGTCGATTTTGCAGCCGTTGGATACGAAATCAAGGGCCTGCAGTTCATATTCAACCTCCACCCCCTGAGCCGGCCAAATAGCAGCTCCCCGTCGCCCGCGGCCGGCGGTGCCCCGCCCCGCCCGCCCCGAAAACACTCCCCACCACCGGTCCACCGCCGCCCCGGTTGTCCCTCTAGCCCCCCCCGTGCCGAGCTTTTTCTCCGGTGATCCCCACACCACCGCCCCGCCAACGCCCCGCCACCGCCGGCGACCACCGCCCCCATCCTGAACCCTAATATAGATAGTGGGGTACCTCTCCGGCGAGCCCCCCTCCCCGCTACGGCTGGTTCTTCCTTCACCCCGGCGGCATCAGAGTGAAGTGTAGCTAAATCGGAGCAGCATCGCAAGCAAGAGCAAGAGCGAGAGCAGCAGCGCGAGCGAGAGCTAAAGCAGCAGTAGGTCCTACTGATGTGGACGTCGCCGCCGAGGGAGCGATGCCGTGGAGGAAGTGGCCGGCGACGCCGCCGTGGCTGGAGCCGCGCTGTGTCGGCTCGGGACCGAGCGCTGACATCACCGTGAGATCAAATCAAGAAGAAAATGCGTCGATTAGTGTACAACCTCTTTGGTGGCGCCGATTAGGTCGCAGCTTCATCCGAGGAAACGGTGATGATGCTCTTCCGGTGGTGCAGGTGAAGACGGTGGTGTGGGAATGGAGGTAGTGCGAAAGACGAGGGGAATGTCGGGGCAGCTCCTTGGAGGTGGAGGATGGGGTGGTTGAACCGGCGGGACGATGAGATCGACGACGGATCCTCATCCGGTATGGTGGATGAGGGACGTCGAGGTGTTGCTGTGGACGACGTCGTCGGGGAAGAGGCTCCGGCTGGGTGGCGGACGGAGCAGGGTGTGGGGTTTTGTCGCGGGTTTTCGCGGCCTCGGTGTACGAATGGGTGGGCAGATGGGATGGCAGTGGGGAACCATGGCTTAGAGACGCGCTTGTCCGAAATGTGGGGTAAGTTACGAAAGTACCCCCACCGATTGAGGCGGTTCTTTCGGTTCGGGGGTACCACGGGCATTTCGCGTGTCGGGATTTCACAGGAGGTGGGAGTTTTCGCGCGCGTTGTAATTTCGGAATAGCAAGGAGTGGGTTGAGATGGAGGAAGTTGTCGGAGCACAACGAGACAAAGATATATCTTAAATATTTCGGGCTAACAAGGCGCGGGTTGAAATTTCTGGACAAGCCTAACGTGTACTGTACCAAATCAATGCGCCCTAAAAATGTCATTCGAAACTTTGAATTCATGTTATGTTCAATTAAAATATTTTGCTACATGTATAATGCATGCAACCTACTACTCAAATGAACGTTTTAGTGCATTCCAAACGTATATACTACTGCTTCAATATGAACTAAATTTGAATTCGTTTCTCTATTAGAATAAGATCTACAGTAATGATTGCTGTGAAGTCAAAGCATTTGAATTCGTTTCTTTGTTTTAATAAGATCTACAATCATCATTATTGTCAAGTTAAACCATCGTTTGTGTATTATCTTCACAGCACACCACATGATTAGTCTTGAGTTACATATGAACTATGTGTACTATATGAACTTGAACTAGATTTTTTGAATCCACTTTATTTTGATTTCAAATCACATTACATTTCTAGATCTAGCTAGATCTTCATAATCTAAACCATGTCTCATATGTATAATGTGTTTATCACATTATGTATGGTGCCTCGCCCCCCTACGCCTACAAGTATTTAGATGTGAGTTGCAAACACCACACATTACCACAAATTCAAATAAAATGTGAGAATGTTCGATATATAGTATTGTTTAGATTGTTCGATATTTAGTTGTAAGCTGAAAATGCCACACATTATCACAAATTCAAATAAAATGTGAGATTGTTTGATGTATAGTATGGTTTAGATTGTTCAGCATTTAGCTGTGAGTTGCAAACGCCATGCATTATCACATTATGGTATAGCATGTGCACAACACGTGTATCACCGCTATATTCATGCATGCAATGTTTAAAACACTATGATCTCCTATTCAAATATATGAATCCACTTTCATATCAAATTATGATCTTTGTTAGTCTCTTACACCCACACAATCCTCTAACCTTTGTAGCTAACACTAACTTTCTCTCGTGCATGCACACGCCCTCCTCGCCCTCCCCCTCCCTCGGCATTCTATCCACCGGGCACATTCATTTTTTTCTTTAGGTCATTCTCCCAGAGTATCCACAACTCCTTTCCGACACACACCGATCGATAAACCTCTCCAGCGATGCCTGCCTACAACATACAAACACACCTTCAATCTCCTCCTTTATGTGTCCTTGCCTCGTGTCTCTCACACGGTCAGACACACGTGTAAACTCTCGCCCCTCTTTTCATTGCTCTCACAACCGCATACTCCTCCCCCTATCTAGCTAGTAGTTGGGCCTCTCGCACCACCTCCTAGCTCCATTCCCTCTGTCTATCCGTCTCGCTGGGCCTTATTTGCCTCTAACAAACGGACGTACACCGACCGATCTCTTGCTATACATATAGCTAGCTAGGTCCTTATAACTCGTTTTTACCCACACGTCAATCGATCTACCTCATTAGTTGTGTCTCTCCCTTCCTCTGACAAACAACAATTGATCTACCGATCTAGTTAGGTTTGCTTACCAAACACATGGTTCCCCTTCATCATCCATGGATGCGTCCCGACAGATCTATCATGCACAGGAACACACAGAAACACATCCCCACTCTTATTGATAACATTGCAGTTCCACCCTTAGTTTGTCTAGTAGGCCTCTCCCACCATCTTCGAGAAGCAACTCCATCACCCATCCAACACTCTACCCCTCTCCCTCCCTATCCCTCCATCTCTCTCTCTCCTCTCTCTCTCCCATCATATTTCCCGTCCTTCAGTTATGTATGGATGTTGACCGATCTCCCTCAAGACATAGCTGGGTCTCTCCTTCTCAACACATATACGAGTCGTTCTACCTCTATAGTTAGGCCTCTGCCTACCCCTCCCACCACCCCCTCCCCCCCCACACACCGATACATCGAGCGCTGTAGTCATGTCTCCCTGCCACACACAAACTTGACGTGTGCCCTCTAACGTTCCGGTAGGCCAGTCGCCCTATATCTTTGACTTGTACACACACACAATTTCGATGGCTCTCTTCATCGATCTCGCACCCACCCAGTTGATCCCCTCTTCGACTCTATCGATAGCTATGACCCCTCCCTCTCTTCTCGTGGATTTCCCGACCCTCTATGTATGATATGGATAGGCCTCCATTTCACACACATTGCATGCAAAATTTTGTTTGAGATGTCATCGACACATATTCCCACAAATAATTCACGAAATCAGCCCCCACCCCACCCCCACCCCAAAACAAAAAACACTCATGAATGCGGTTTGTATCTCACACACACACCCACGTAGGTGGGGGACGTGCACGAAGAGAAGAGGTGCATGCACGGCGCACGTACTCCCGTCTCTTTCCCAACCACACCCGCGCGGGTACATGATGGAGCTCATTTCTGTATGAAAAAGGCAGCCCACGTGGTAATTTGGCACGTGTACTGGTTGTCCACTTGGTGGAGGGAGGATCGTCTACCATGGGTGAACAAACAAATTGCGACTTGACGTGTTATGTTAAAAAAAGAGGCAAGCCATGTGGGGCCTACCTTAAAGGCAAGGCTCTATACATTGGAGTACTTTTGATGTGTCCTGTCAACTTGCAGAACGAGGAGAAGCTTTCTTAGTATGCCATCTCCCCCGCCCACGGGCGCGGTGGCTCGCAGGATGAGGTGAAGCTTGCTTACTACGCCTTACGGCCGCTCCCTCGCCCATGCGCGCGGTGGCTCGTAGGACGAGGAGAAAAATTTACTACTCCCTTCGTTTACTCCTCGTCCCTACTACCTTGGTTATAGAGATTATATCATATTGTTTGGAATATATATATGTCCTTTAGTAGATTTCAATATGAACTACTAGTACATACTCCAAACACTAATGTATATAGACGTATTTTAGAGTATAGATTCACTCATTTTGCTCCGTATGTAGCACTCTCCGTCGCCCCTCGACCCTCGCCCACGTGGTGGATGTGCAGCAATTCATTCAGTCTCATATAGCCAGAACGATATATACTGCACTACCGTTATTGCTCGACTTCCCGAAGAGGCGAAGAGCCAATCGCAAGGTTAATATTTTGGAGATGCCAAGCGCAAGGTTATAGGAGAACGAGTAGTAGGTGCCGCGTCATTTATAAATAAAGTTTTTTTTCTTCAGTGGCACGTACGCAATATGATAGGTTCATATGGAGGGAAAATGAAACCGCTCCACTATATACATAGTCAGGACGGGCCAGCCTACACGGTTGCTTGCTGGGGTTGCTCTCTTCACACTCTCTCGCACAAAATGACTGTGGCCACATCTCTAACATCCCGGCGGATCACACCCGCTTGGGGAAGGGGTGGATGCTTAGTGTAGATGTGGTGGTCGTCGCCGACGGTGAAAACCCACTGTCGGCACGTCCCGATCAGGGGTCCCCGCCGTTCTCTCTCACAAAGCCGGTGAGGTTGCCTTCGTCCCTTGCTCACTGCCGCGATGTGGGCAGTTGCCGCCTCCCGGCGCCCTCCTCAAGGTTGAGCTACGTCCCTCAGGTACAACTCCCTTTATAGCCGGCTTGCACCACTGCTCCAGCTGCCCACATCACTCCCTATGGATATTTCTCTACTTCTTTGGCCCGCACATACCTCTACTAGCTTCTACGTACTGTATTTGTGATGAGTTTATGTCTCATCAACTAGTCCCAGTAATCTTATTCTAATCACGCTTGTTCAATTTCTTTGCCACAGGGATGCTCATCTCGATTTTGGTGAAACTGCACAAAATGATCCGATGGTCAAAAGGTTGCAAACTTCATTTATTAGGAAGCTCGAACGTTGCCAGCAAATTGAAGCCTGGTCAGGGTTCACGGTTCAAGGGCTAGGGACTGCATGGATCATTTTTTCTTTAGCTGCCTCTGTTCCAAAATAAGTGTCAACTTTAGTAGTAGTACAACTTTGTACTAAAGTTTTCACAAAGTTGAGAAACTTATTTTGGAATGGAGGGAGTACATATTTGCTATGATCTGTCAATCATTGAGATGCAATAGCATGCATGTTAGTCTCCTTTGTATTTGATGAAATGTTGCAACGGGCAACCTTGGACGCAAGATACATGTAACAGAAGCTGGAAGCTTCATAGCATTGTACAAATTTATCTCGCTGATAAATTACAGTACGTACTATACTAGTACTTCCTCTATTTCTAAATATAAGTATTTGTAGAGATTTCACCATGAACCACATGCGGATGTATATAGATGCATTTTAAATGCAGATTCATTCATTTTGTTCCGTACGTAGTGGAATCTCTACAAAGACTTATATCTACTAGTAATAGCTAGCCCCCACTACTAGGAATTCTCTATCCTCTCCTTGAGCCACGTCATCAAAATTGATGTAGCCGTTAGATGAAGTAAATCAGTCCATAATAGCCGTCTGATCTTGACGTTGAGAGGCTCTGCACTAAGCCACATGCAAGCATGCAGAAATACCATGCCACGTGCATGTGAGTGGGTTTTAAATCACATCAACATGTCTGCATGCAAGCATGCACCGGTAGCATGCATGTAAGTGAGCTTTTAAGTCCCATTAACATGTCAAAAAGAAAAATATAATCCCATTATGCAGTAGGAGTTGGCTGATCTTTTTTCCTTGCGTGGGATGATCTAAATAATGATGGGAGTTTATTTAGTTTGGCTACCACATTTGTCATGCGGTTATAGAGTTTTTTTTGTTCTATGAAATCGATAATTTTGTGCAGAGAGATATACCGCTGTTCCGCGCCAACGCGCGGGGACTCATCTAGTAATATTTAGGAACGGAGGGAGTACTATGTAAAGAGTTAGGTGTCGCATGGTGATAGTGTGAGGTGGGCCATGTAATCACTGAGCCTGCGTGTTTTCACTGCTCTTGCACGCCTCCGCTGTGAGAATGGAGAAAATTGTAATCTAGTAGTAGTATACCTCCTTTCGCCGAAAGCATGGGACATCCAGCACTCCTACCACCTCAGTAATAAAGACCAATGAGCCGTCAAATCACATAGACCCAGCAGTAAGTTGGACGGATGAAGCAACCATCACTCTTGCACTAGTGAGAGGTCGCGTCCGCTCTGCCCGGGCATGAATGCGGCACCGATTCTTTGGAGTGGCGCTGACCGTTTCGGGCAGGAAGCGCGCGTGGACGATGGAGGGGCTTTGGGTGGGCCAGGCTGGTCAGGAGCGGGCGTGGCAGCTGTCCGCATGTCCCTATCGGACACGCCCAGAAACGAGAGGATGCACCGATTCTCGCGGCTAAAATCGTACACTATAGAACATCTCTCTGTAGGAGTAGGTCGATCTGTCGCTCTCTCTAACACACACATGGTGTTAAACACACACACACACACGGACCTTGGTCCTGTTGCACCTTCTAACGAGACGTATTACACCTAGACGGAGGGAGTAGTAAGTATACGAGATACGGTGGCACACTGACTTAAGTCGAATACAAGTGCCCAAAATTTGTGTGCATGTTATAATAAGTATTCACTTAAAATAGTATGTGAGCGAACAGAGGGATCAATTGGACAGTGTTCCCGAGCAGTAGTGAGATGTGTGAGGTAAGATACACCACTGACGCTTTTAATTTTTCTTATTAATTTGTTTGTTTCACCCTCTGACTGGTGGGACCCAACGTACTATGTGGAGAGAGGTAAGGTGACTAAGGCTGCATTATTTCTGCACCACTGTGGATAGTCTTACCACCAAAGCCACATGACACGATTATGATTGAAATCCCAATGACTCCCACACACACACACAAAAAAACACGGCATGCTTGTCACACGAATGCAGGAATGTATAAAAGGTTATTTCCCTCTCGTTGAACATAACGGAAGGGTTGTGTAGCTGGTTAGCCTGTTCGCTCATCAAACTTGAGGTCTCGGGTTCGATAACTACACTTGAGCATAATTTGTGCCAGGAGGATTCTTTGACTGGTCGAAATGTTTTCTAGGGTTTGCACGCTTCACACTCTCTCTCCAATATATATATATACACGCGGGAGCCTCAGCGCTTGTAGTTTCTCTCTTCACACTCTCTCGCCCTCTCCCGTTGGAGCCTCAGCGCTTGTAGTTGCTCTCTTCACACTCTCTCGCCATCTCCAGATCTAAACAAGACTTCGTTGGCCTCTCTCTCCCCTCACTGCTTCTCAAAGAGCCGGAAGGATCCGTCCGCCGGGAAGGGAAGGAGGCTTAACGATGTCACCGTCGGCGAGGGACTACCGGTGCAACTGTTTACTTTCCACCCAGCGGTGGCGCGGGAGGGCCTCCGACCCCTTCTTCTTCGCCGCCGTCCCGTCACCCACCGAACCACGCCCCATGAACCTTAAGGTATAATTTACTTACTCCACATGCATTGCTCTAGCTGCATGTATACCATGAATCTAGGACGTGGTTCAAAGAGGAAAGGAGTGGGGGAAAGTAGTGGGAAAAGTTGTATATAGGATGAATCTAGGACATGGTTCAAAGAGGAAATGAAGGGGGAAAGTTGTATAGAATTAATCTAGGACGTGGTTCAAAGAGGAAAGGAATGGGGGAAAGTACTGGGGAAAGTTGTATCGCATAAATCTAGGACGTGGTTCAAAGAGGAAAGGAAGGGACGAAAGTACTAGTTCAAAAAGGAAAGGAAGGGACAAGGCTGTAGAGTTTGAGCAGGACTAGATTTGCTGCGCTCACATAGGGAAAAGCGTCTAAAGATAACAAAACTGGGACCAACACAAATATGCTCCTTGATTGTTTGTTCTTTGTTGCAACAGACTGTGCATGACCACAGTACATTGGTGGATGCACATGGTGCTGGTGCGTCCACTGTCCCGTGCAACTCATTAGCTGTTGTTAATCTAAGGCCCTGTTTGGTTAAAAACTCCCTAGTCCCTACCTGCTGGGTTCCAGGGACTAAACATGGACTAGAGGTTATTAAATGACATGCTAAAAGACCATGTTACCCCTAGTAATGAACTAATAGAGACAAGGTGCGATGCGTGGCAGGGGCAACTATTGGAAAAAGTCCCAAAAAGACTCCCCTGGGGTCTTCTTTCTTTAGTCCCAAATGCCCACTTTTAGTCCCTAAAAGTCCCTCCTCCTTGGTTTAGATGGGACTGACATGGAGTTTTTTTAGTCCCTACACCAAAATGTCCCTGTAAACAAACGCCCTCTAATAATGCCGCTGGAAAATTGATGCAATGCCACAGTTGAAAGCAAATTACATGTTTAACGAATTTTATTGTTAATATAATCTCTATGTTAATATTAATCAATGCCACCCTTTGAGAAATGCTACTGTCTTGCTTTCTTTCCCATTTAGATAAGGTAGATGCTTCTTTTTGTTGGCTTCTGTGTCATCCACCGTTATTGACCACTAATTGTTTCCTTTGCACCTCTGTGTAAACAGGGTTATCTGCTTCACCTCATTGCCATTGTGACCTTTTGTTGCACTGCACAAAACACTTTTGTTTTAAGAGTGTTTTGTGCAGTTCAACCAAAATGTCACACCGACAACGTTGCTTGATTGCTTGATCTTAGTGGAACTGCACAAGAGGAGATCTTACTTCCTATCCGTTAAGGCGAATTTGGCTCAGATCTTCTTCTTGTGAGTTGTTTGAATTCCGCATCATGAGAGGTCAGTACTAGCCTTCTATCACATGATTCTGCAGTGTGCATTCATATGTTGTGCTACTTGTACGATAATGTTGCTTGATTTTAGTGAACTGCACAAATGGAGACAAGACTTCCAATCTGTATGTGCACCGTAATATCCCATTGAGGTAAGATAAGGATATTTCACAACTGCTGGCTTGTATTTTGCCACTTCCATCAGAAAATTAAGTTTAGTACTATACTTGTGCTCCTAATTGACATGCCAAATCTTACATTGAAGGCGAAGCTTGTTTGTTATTGAACCAAGTGATGAAGGGGAAGAACAAGGGGAAGAAAAACAAAAATCAACTCCTGGTGCTGTAATGAAGCACTGGAACTGTGATGACACAAGTAATGATATAGTTTTGCATCTTAGTTTATTGCTATGGCTGGAACGAGCAATTGTTTTGCCACTGATTTGATGCCACTCTTAATGTAATATGTAATTATCTCTACTTGTGCAAATAGGGATCTTCTTTGAAGATACCATATATTTTAGTGGAACTGCACAAGAAGATGTTGGAAACATAAAACTAATCGAGGAGTATATAGTAAGCATGGCCACCAACGTAGATAGCAACAGATGGTTCTGGAGAATTGCTTCATCTGTATGCTCTACACAATAAGCCTCCTGACAAAGGTTGGTACTCGCCCACTGATTTCATCCATATGATTGAGCTTTGTCATCTCTATTGGTGTTGTGCTACTGTTTAGATACTGTCATGAAAAAGTGCTATTGTCCTTGAGAAGTGCTTCATCTGTGCTGTTTTAAATATTTCCTTTCCTTTTTTCGAGCAACAGTGATGCTAGCATTTAGTAGTCCTCTTGTCTTTGCACAACAGGATCATCTTCCTCTGAAGAAGAATATGGAGTACGTGAAGTGACTAGTTCCGATTATGCCAGGATGAAGAAGCCCTGTCTATCTTATCATCAGAAGGAGCAGTTGAAGGATGGTTACATTACTCCCCACAAGACCAAACTAACTTCAGCTCAGAAGGACTGACAAAATCTCCATTTTTTTGTTGTGATGCGCGAGTACAATGTTGTTCTAGGATTCTTTCTGGTGAGTTCCATTTTTCTAAAAGTGTGCTCTACATGGACCATGTATGTGCCTGTTGAAACTGTCAATTCATAGTACAGTTTGCTCTATACTAATCACTTTTTTGTATTTGTGCAAACAGGGGTGCTCAGCTTGATTTCAATGGGAGCTGCACAAAATGTTCATGAATACATCAAATCATTCATTTCCACCACAAGAAAGGAGGTGCTGATAAGTTCAAGGCGTTGCAACATATAAGGGCGAAATCATACAAGCTACGCGCGAATTTGGTTGATTTTGGTGGAACTGCAAAAAAAGAACAACTAGTTTATTTAGCACGAGGTGCCATGTCAATGTCCGAACTGATGGCAAACCCTGCCCATTCCACAATCGTAGGCATTTGATATTTTGGAATGGTACAACCTTGTCAAATTTTGCTCATTGATTTTAGCAAGACATGGGTTTGATATTTTCGAATGGGACGCCCTTTGCTGTCAGCAGCGTCGATCAATTTTTTCTTTATTCTTTAGTTGTGAAGTAAATATTGCCTCTGACATTTGAGTCGCTGAGATGCATAATCATCGATTGTTTTGAATGTTCTATATGAATTGCCAATCCTGTGTGTTTGATTGCAATGTACAGAAACGCTAAAAAGCTGCTCAAACTCTTTGTACTCCTTCTGTTCCTTTTTACTTCGCACATTGTGAAAGTGCATACTTTTTTGTATAAGATTGGTCAAAGTAGAGATACTTTGACTGCAGACAAAACTTGCATGCTAACTTGAAAGGACCAGAGGGAGTACATGTGAAACTACTGCAAACGAGGTGATCACCCTGGGAATAATGCTAGTACATATTGTTTTGCATGTTCATCCAATGCCAGTGATACAGGAATTCAAACTAATCGAAATAAATTCATTCATACACGGTCGGATTTCATATAAACATGCCAGATTTCATTACATTTCATACATTCTTCAACTAAAAGGGGGTGCGCTGGAGGTATAATTAATTAACCGAAGCTACCCACCTGTGTCCCGCTGAGCCGAACAGAAGCTTCAGTGACTTAACTGCAGGTGCAGTTGCGTAACTGACATGTGGCATGTTGGGCCCACGTGTTAGTTAGCCAAATGCACCAGCAGTTAAGTAGAAGCAGCGTTATTCTCCAGCAGAACTCCCGGACTCCACGTCGCCGCCAAGAAGCTAACCGGCCGTCAATGGTCAACCCGCCTAGCTTGGTTTCAATAGGAGGGTAGCAGCGGTGGCCTTACTTGGACCCGAGCGGCGACGACCTACCGTGTTCTACTCTTCATCGTTTTCTGTGTGGCGCGGCCTCGTTGGCAGCGGGGCGGGGCCTCGGCGGAGCCGGCGATGTCCTCTGCCTCATCCTCGAGGCCTCGTTGGCAGCGGGGCGGCGCCTCAGCGGAGCGGTGGAAATCCTCCCCCGCGTTGCCGGCAGGGTGGGGCCTCGGCTGAGCCGGCGATGTCCTCTGCCTCGTTGTTGGCGGGGCGGGGCCTCAGCAGAGCCGCCGGTGTCCTCTGCCTCGTTGTTGGCGCCGCAGGGCCTCGGCGGAGCAGGGCCTCATCGACGCCAACGGAGCGGGGACTCGTCGGAGCTGGCATTGTCCTCTGCCTCGTCCTCGGTCTCGCCAAATAGCGCCTCGCCCGCTTCATCACCCTCTTTTCTAGCCTCTTTGTAGGCGGCCGCAGCCTCCGCCACCTGCATGCGGTACCGCCAGCGCTCGAGGCGGCTCTTGCGGGCGGAGCGGTACGAGTCGAGCAGCGCCTCCTGCTCCGCCTGCTCCGTGGCGATCTGCTCCTCCGCTTGCAGGTGCTCCTGGAGGAGATGGTGGTTGTAGGCGGTGTTGGCCTGCGCCTCCCGGAACTGCTCCCGACGCATCTGCCTCACACTGTCCATATATTGGGCACGGGCCTCGCCGATGGTCATGCTGCAAAGCAACCGGCGAGGATGGCGCGGAGGAGGGGGTTGGCGCCGGATCGTCGACTACCATGTTCTCCATTGGGACGTCGTCGTCCTCCGGTTGCCTGCCGGCCAGCCGGTCGGCAGCAATGGCTGCCATCTCCTTGTGGTCCGTTGTCTGCTCGTCCCGAAGAGCGCTGGAGCGTGAGGAAGCCATGGTGGCAGTAGTGGTGTGGACAGGAGAAAGGGAACAGATGCGGATGACTGCAGCTATGGCCGGCGCAGCAGTTTATATAGCAATGGTGGGCGGGCGGAGGGACGGACGTGTGGCGCCGGAGTAGCCGCCTCGGCAACCGCGTATCATTAATGTGGGCGGCAGATGGACGGACGGACGACACTTGTGTCGTTTAAAGGCGGAGCAATTGCCTGCACCGAGAAGCGGGGCGGGCGGCGCTGACTGTTTCGGGCAGAAAGCGCACGCGGGGAGGAGATGACTTTACTTGGAGAGGATGATAATGGGGACCCATCAGGTCCATAGCCTCATGTACGCAAGTGCCTCCTTATTATATATATATGTATAAAACTATACTCCCTCCGTCTAGGTGAATAAGTCGTATTAGAAGGTGCATCACGACCTAGGTGCAAGCAGATTGGTGGAAAAGAAGAATATTTCTCTCTTCTAAACACAACATTTAATCACAGCAGTTAAGACGATGCCTTATTAGCTACCCATGCAGGCCATCGTAATTCATAGCATGCAAAGCGCTTTTATTTCTTGCCTAATAACCGCATGGACGTGCTGCATGCATTGGTCCTTGCCCGAGCAAAAAAAAGGGAGGAAAGGGGTTTCCATGGGAGACAACGAGGCAATGGTGGAAGCGCTCGCTAGAGTAATTTATTTTGCTTCCCCCTGGTTTCCTGACATCACGGTCCCACACCATTGTCAACCTATGTAGTAGTCAATAAAAGAGAGAATTGCACAAGAAGCGGCCGACAGCTGGGACCAAGCAGCTCGAGCAGTATTTGTGTTTTTGAGGTGTGAGCACTGCAGAGTTTTTCGATGTTTAGCCCAGATATTAATTTTTCTCCTTTGAACAACAACGAAAACATCGCTGCAGGTATTAACTAGGTGGGCTGTGGCCCGTCTAGCCCAGGCCAGATATCCAGCCCAGATATTAATTTTTTTCAAGCTTAAAATGGCTAGCCCAGCTATACTTTTTTTAGGAATACCCAGGCAAGGTCAAGTTGTTATTCTCCGCCCCGCTGGGCTGCAAATCTTTCCTAGGAGGGATGCATTAGGCTTAACAAGAAAATGGGCTTTAAGAAATAATAAATGGGATGTAATTATAAAAACTGGGCAGTAACTATAAAAAATGCACCAAACACGTGATTACTGTATAAAATATTATTTTTGGATATTGAAAATTTTAATTTCATTAATTGTTGCGAGCGCAATGTTTCGTTGGATTTTTACGTAATATAAATTTATATTGAAATTATATTTAACCTGACTAGAAATTTCGAGATAAAAATATTTCGGATCCCATCAAAATGTGGGAAATTTTATTGAATTCTATTTTGAACGGTTGGTTGAAATGGGCTGTACTTTTAACAAACTATAAATGGGATGTAGTAAATTCCATTAGAATTCAAAAATTGGCTACACATTCTTACAAATCTCAAATGGGCTATAAGTTCTCTGCCACACACTTCTGGCCTTACTAAGTTGGTGTGTCCCCTAAAAAAACAGAGTTGACGCATATGCAAGGCTTTGTCAACTTATAGTCAACACATGGTTCTAGCAACAGTGGCCGTTGGATGTCCATCCAACGGATGCCGTGCTTCTTCTTCAATCTCGGATATTCTAGCTTCACCCGCCCAAAAAATGATTCCTCCCCCTGACATCTGGGGCGCACCATTTTGGAAGCTGACCTATGGGCCTACTAAGTTGACATACCAAGGGCTTTGTCAACTTAGTCAATATAAATGATTCTAGCTATAGTGACCGTACGATGTCCATCCAACGGCCGTAGTGCTTCTTCAACCTCTGGTCTTCTTGCTCCAGCCTCCCAAAGCAGCGTCGGTCGTGCCGCCTGCTCCTGCCTCCCGTGGCCGGCTGTGCTGCCGCGGAGGCCTCACCGCCCCCTACCATTCCCACCGCTGGCCAAGCCCTGCGGCGGCAGCAGCCTCACACCACAGCCGAACGAGTGAACCCTCATACTCCTCTCCGCGTGGGCATCCACTGCCGCGTCTTCACCGGCTCCGCGTCGTCCCCTTCCTAGGCCTCGCCGTCGTCCACCGCCCTGGTGCTCTCGGCGCGGCGTGGTCAACATGGTCAAGGAACGACTTCCATCGGATGTGGACTGTACGTGGAGAGGCTGACAGCTGGGTCCACGGCAGCAGCAAGGAAGTGCCTCCTTATTACGCGGAAAATAATGATTCCTCCACCTGACAGCAGGGACCCACCGGACGGGCCACCAGTATTTTGCAAAAAAATCGTTTCCCCATGACTGCTGGGACCCACCGGACGAGCCATCGTATTTCGCGAAAAAAACGTTCCCCCCGCTGTCAGCTCGGACCCACCGGAAGTGCCTCCTTATTACGCAGAAAAAAATGAATACTCCTCCGGCTAGCTGGGACCCACCTTGCTGGGAGGCTGACTTGTGGGCCTACTAAGTTGACGGGGACGAAGGGCTGTGTCAACTAAGTCAATATGATCAATTCTAGCTCCAGTGACCGTACGATGTCCATCCAACGGCCGTAGTGCTTCTTCAACCTCTGGTCTTCTTGCTCCAGCCGCCCAAAGCAGCGCCGGTCGTGCCGCATGCTCCTGCCTCCCGTGGCCGGCTGTGCTGCCGCAGAGGCCTCACCGCCCCTACTATTCCCATCGCTGGCCAGGCCCTGCAGCGACGGCAGCCTCACACCACAGCCGAACCAGTGAACCCTCGTAGTCCTCTCCGCGCGGGCTTCCACTGCCGTTTCGTCCCCTTCCTAGGCCTCACCGTCGTCCACCGCCGTGGTGCTCTCCGTGCGGCGTGGTCAACGTGGTCAAGGAACGACTTCCATCGGAAGAGTACTGTACGTGGAGAGGCTGACAGCTGGGTCCACGGCCACAGCCCAGTTTTTTTGTTATTTGCCAAGTAAGTCGCTTTGTCAGGCCTGTTGGGCTGCAAATCTTTCAAGACGAGGAGAGCTTTCATTCGGCTGGCCGAGAAAATGGCCCATCAGTAATGAGAAATGGGCTGTACATTTTTAAAACACATCAAACCGACAATTAGTTTCAAATATCTTTTTTACCATTTCAAGATTTTAAATTACATTAATTTTTATGAGTGGAGAATTTGTTGGATTTTATATTGATATACATTTATTTCTAAAATCAGTTTGAATGTGAGTCAAAATTTCAGGATTATAAACAGTTCGGACCCCACCGAAATATGCAAAATTTCGTATAATTTTTTCACCATTGCCACAATATGGGCTGTAATGCTAACAAAAAGAATATGGGCTCCAAAAAAAACCTTAAGAATTAGCAAATGGGCTGTAAATTATTAGAAATAATGGAAGATGGGTTTTATGCTGTTTTCCACAGATTTGAGGTTTTCCTAAAAAAAGGTTGACGCACAAGCACTGACTGTTGGATGTCCATCCAACGGCCGTCGTGCTTCTTCAATCTCTGCTCTTCCTGCTCCAGCCGCTCAAACAAGCGCCGGCGGGACTATCTGCTCCCTCCTCCTCGCGGCCGGCTGTGCTGCCGCGCAGGCCTCACCGCCCGACCGTACTCCCATCGCTGGCCTAGCCATCCCTCTACTCACCCACACCTGTTGGTATTCTCCAGCGACGGCAGACGAACCAGTAAAGCCTCATACAGTCGTACTCCCCTCCGCGTGGGAAACAACTGCCGAGTCTTCCCTGCCTCCGTGTCGTCCCCTCCCTAGGCCTCGCTGTCGTCCACCGCCCTGGTGCTCTCGGCGTGGCGTGGTCAACGTGGTCAAGGAATGACTTCCATCGGACGTGGACTGCACGTGGAGAGGCTGACAGCTGGGTCCACGGCCGCAGCAAGGAAGTGCCTCCTTATTACGCGGAAAATAATGATTCCTCCACCTGACAGCTGGGACCCACCGGACGGGCCACTGTATTTCACGAAAAAACATTCCCCCCGACTGCTGGGACCCACCACCTACATCTTCGCATGCAAGGAAGTGCATCTGGGCAAAAAAATGATTCGCCCCTGACTATTGGGACCCACCAGCTACATCTTCGCAGGCAAGGAAGTGCCTGACAGTCGGGACCCACCTGGTCAAAGCGTACGTAGCGTTGTCATTCTGGTCGCGAACGTGTGCATACATACTGGTCGATGTAGAGGCGCGCACATAGCATGTACACGTACGTACAACGACCAGGGTGCAAGAAAGAAAATACGGCCATGTATGTGTACATACGGGCGGGGTCTCGAACGCCTACTCGCGCATACGTACGGCCAGGGCTCGTGTACATGGCTGGGTCGGAACGGAGAAACAGCGCCGTCGTCGTGTTCATGGGGAGGCAACGGAATGTGTTGTGTTCATGGGGAGGCAACGGAATGCGTCGTGTTCATGGGCAGGCAACGAAACGCGTGGGAGCCAACCGGCTGGGTCGGAACGGAATGCGTGGTCGTGTTCATCGGGAGGGCTTGGACGGAACAGGCGATGGAAATGAGGCCTGGCGTACCGCAAAACGGAGGAAACAACCTTATGTTCGACCGGCCACGTTCGAAACGGGATCCTGTTCATCGGGAGGGGTCTGGCGTACCGCAAAACGGAGGAAACGGACCTCCTACGGTCAAAACAGGGGTCCTGTTGATCAGGAGGGGTGTGGCGTACCGCAAAACGGAGGAAACAGACTTGTGTTGGAGCGCCATGGTCGAAATGGGGGTCCTGTTCATCGGGAGGGGTGTGGCGTACCGCAAACCGGGACTCCACGAGATACTGTTCATCTCCACCATCGACCCCCTCCAGCCTCCACGAGCTACTGTTCATCCAGCATCGACCTCCTCCAGCCTCCACCTGCGACTGTTCATCCACGAGCTCCTGTTCATCCAGCCTCCACCGCGTGCTACTCCACCGGCTACTGTTCAACCAGCCCTCTCCACGGGCTCCTGTTCAACCACCCCTCCATGGGCTACTGTTCATCCTACCCTCCACTGTCTACTGTTCATCCAGCCCTCCACGGGGTGGTCCTGTTCATCCAGCCCTCCACGGGGTCCTGTTCATCCAGCCCCAACTGGCTCGATCGATCGGGGTCCTGCTCATCCAGAGGCAACACCACGGGGTCCTGTTCATCCACCCCCACCGGGAACTGTTCATCCAACCCCCCCGCAACACCCACTGTTCATCTAGAGGCAGCATCGATCGGCTTCAGTTAGCAGCAGTAGCGAAGGAATCGCTCGATCGGGTTCAGTTAACAGCCATCGATCGATCGCTCGGGTTCGGTAACGCGTAGCCTGCAGTGCAATCACTCGGGTTCAGTTAGAGCCCAACGCCTCGCTCGGGTTCAGTTAGAGCCAACGCCTCGCACACACGCGCGTACGTGTACGAGAGAAGCGCGCATCCCTCGGCCCCCGACCTCCCACCGTAACCTGGAACTCCCCGAAATTTTCCTCCCCCTCGCTTCTACCATGGTTTTTTCCGTCATGGACGGCCCAAAGAATGTCATGCAGCTGCGTCTCCGGCCCACCTAGAACGAAAAGCCCATATTTTGTCATAGAAGTAGGAGCCCACCACATCTATGATGATACCGAGTTTTGTCACAATTATCGTCATAGAAGTGTCATATGTATGACAGAAAAAAAATTCGTTCGGCCCAAAATGTCATGGATGTGTCTTTTTTTGTAGTGTGGCAGTGTACCAGGATGTGCAATGATCTAGCATAGCAAAGATATCAAAAGGGACAAGCCATGGAAATATCAAGCTAGCTATCTTACAATCATGCAAAGCAATATGCCAATGAACGCTCAAGTCATGTATATGATGATGTTTGCATGGCAATATATCTAGGAATGGCTATGGAAATGCCATGATAGGTAGGTATGGTGGCTGTTTTGAGGAAGATATAAGGAGGCTTATGTGTGATAGAGCGTATCATATCACGGGGTTTGGATGCACTGGAGAAGTTTGCACCAACTCTCGAGGTGAGAAAGGGCAATGCATGGCACCAAAGAGGCTAGCAATGATGGAAGGGTGAGAGTGCGTATACTCCATGGACTCAACATTATTCATAAAGAATTCACATACTTATTGCAAACGTCTATTAGATATTGAAACAAAGTACTATGTGCGTGCTCCTAGGGGGGTAGATTGGTAGGAAAAGACCATCGCTCGTCCCCGACCACCACTCATAAGGAAGACAATCAAAAAATAAATCATGCTCCAACTTCATCACATAACGGTTCACCATACGTGCATGCTACGGGAATCACAAACCTTAACACAAGTATTTCTACGAATCCACAATTACTTACTAGCATGACTCTGATATCACCATCTTTATATCGCAAAACTATTGCAAGGAATCACACATATCATATTTAGTGATCTACAAGTTTTATGTAGGATTTTATGGCTAACCATGTGAATGACCAATTCCTGATGACTCTCTAAATAGATATAAGTGAAGCAAGAGAGTATAATTATTTCTACAAAAATATGCCCATGCTCTAACAAATATAAGTGAAGAAAAAGAGCATTCTACAAATGGCGGTTTTCTATGTGTAGAGAAACAGGCAATCCAAACTTCAAATGATATAAGTGAAGCACATGAAGCATTCTATAAAAGCCATACTCAAAAGATATAAGTGAAGTGCAATGAGCATTCTATAAATCAACCAAGGACTATCTCATACCATCATGGTGCATTATTAAAATAAAAATAAAAATCACATGACGCTCCAAGATTTACGCATATCATGTTACGAATAAAAATATAGCTCC
This sequence comes from Triticum urartu, assembly GCF_003073215.2. Lineage (NCBI taxonomy): Eukaryota > Viridiplantae > Streptophyta > Magnoliopsida > Poales > Poaceae > Triticum > Triticum urartu. Next base: position 487,824,662 of record NC_053027.1, read on the forward strand.
AAGTAAAATTACCGATGATCGTTAGAAGAAAGAGGGGATGCCTTCCGGGGCATCCCCAAGATTAGTTGCTTGGGAGTCCTTGAATATTACCTTGGGGTGAATCGGGCATCCCCAAGCTTAGGCTCTTGCCACTCCTTATTCCTTCATCCATCGTGATCTCACCCAAAACTTGAAAACTTCAATCACACAAAACCTAACAAAACCCTCGTGAGATCCGTTAGTATAATAAAAAAAATCGCCACTTCAAGTACTGTTGCAAAATCATTCATATTTTAGATTTGCATTGTATCTACTGTATTATAACTTCTTTATGGCTTATACCACAAATAAAATTGATAGTTTCAGCAAAACTAGCAAAACAATGCATCAAAAACAGAATCTGTCTTAAATAGGACAGTCTGTAGTAATCTAAACATCAACCATACTTATGTAACTCCAAAAATTCTGCAAATTAGGAAAACAATAAAATTTTTGTATATAAGTACTGTGCAAAAAGTTTCAGAAGTATTTGACTTTCCAGTAAAAAATGTAAAATCACTCACTATAGCCAAAGTTTCTGTTTTTGCACCGGACAAACCAAACAAGCAATCTAATCATCCTAAAGGAAAATCTTGGCACATTATTTTCATAATACGATGGAATTGTACAAGGGGATAATTATTTTTTTGAGAATCTTCATGAAAAATTCTACATTGTTTCCATGAGCATGAACACAAGTGTTCAAGGTCGACCCTCACTTCTCCAATGCATAACTTCCAATCGCTTCTCTTTTGTGAACTTTTTTTTAAAGTTCCTCTCTATATTTTTTTGTTTTTGAACTTTATAAAAGCACTCAATAGAAAGAAGTGACTCTCCAAACTTCCGGGTTTTCTCCCTGGCAGCCTTTCTTTAAAGCCATTAAGCTAGGCATAAAGTGCTAAAGTAATGAATCCACCCGAATCCCAAGGTATATCAAAGCCAATTTTAATTAACAATGATTTGGCATTTAGTAATGAGCACAAAGCAACATATATCATGCAATGACGAAGTCTAACTATCTTCATATGCATCGGCATGTCGTACAAGAACAATTCATGCACATCAAGTAAAGGCCAATGCATAGTATAAGCAATTTCTTGCAATTTTATCATGTTGGAAATATAGAGAGGTGGAGAGGTACTTCCTCTCTCATAATAATTGCAAGTAGGAGCAGCAAGCACATGCATATAACATTCATCAAAATTATCATGTGCAACGATAAAAGGCAACCCATCAATATAATCCTTAATAAGAACAAACTTCTCCGATATAGTGTAGTTTGGAGAATTCAAAAAGATAATAGGACTATCATGTGTGGGTGCAATAGCAACAATTTCATTCTTAACATAAGGAACTATACCAAGTTCATCTCCATAAGCATAATTCATATTGGCATCTTGGCCACAAGCATAGCAACTATCAAGTTCATCAGAAAGGGACTATTTCAAATGAATCAACGAGATCATAGCAATTGTCATAGCATTCATCCTCCGGTACGAACGAAGGGACATTAAACAATGTATGAGTTGGAGGGTTACTCTCATTAGAAGGTGGGCACGGGTAGCTAATCCGCTCTTCCTCCTTTTGTTCTTCGCTCTCCTCGTCATCTCTTCCATCCAATGAGCGCATAATTTCATAAATTTCTTCTTCCATAGACTCCTGAAAAATGTTAGTCTCTTCTTGGATAGCGAAGGAGTCCTTAATATATGGTTTAACATAGACATTAGAAGCATAATTATCATAACAATATTTAAGTATGGAAAAAATTTCAAATTTGTAAAGAGTACCTTCATACTTTTCAATCAAAGAAGCAATTTCATAAGCACCCTTAAAAGCAACAAATTCTTCAATTTGTTGAACATCATAGTAATTATAAACACCCTTAGCATACGAAGATACGATTCCATTATCACTAAACTCACATTGGCAGGGAAGGTGTTTCTTAGGGTCTTCAGAAAAACAATTAACATCATATATTTCACATAAATTCCAAGCATAACATTGCAAACGATGAATTTGATCTAGTAAAAGTTTCCCTTTTTGAGATAAGCGGTGTTGCACATAACAAGCATGCTCATCTAAAGATTTGCCCTCGACTAAGCTAGTTGGGGTTTCAGCACGAGCATATAGGGATTGAAGATGATCCAAGTAGAAAGCTTTAGTTGTATGATAGGTTTTGGGTGGTTCTTCAACCATCGGTTTAGTAGGCACAACTATTTTTTTTTGGTATTTTGCGTTTTCTACGCATAACTAAAGATAGGAAACAACTTAGAACATAAAAATAAAACTAATTAGTGAGAAAGCAAACAAGCACGCACGATAATATTCACCCCACATTATTGCTCCCCGACAACGGCGCCAGCAAAAGGTCTTGATAACCCACAAGTATAGGGGATCAGTTGTAGCCTCTTTCGATAAGTAAGAGTGTCAAACCCAACGAGGAGCTAAAGGTAGAACAAATATTCCCTCAAGTTCTACCGACCACCGATACAACTCTACGAACGCTTAACGTTCGCTTTACCTAGAACAAATATGAAACTAGAAGTACTTTGAAGGTGTTGTAGGATAGGTTTGCAAGATAATAAAGAGCACATAAATAAAAACTAGGGTATGTTTAGATAAAGACACAACTAAGTTAGTTTTAGTAGAGTGCTTTTATCACAAGAAAGTTATTTGTCCCTAGACAATCGATAACTAGACCGGTAATCATTATTGCAATTTTAGAGAGGCATAAGATAACATACTTTCTCTTCTAGGATCATATGCACTTATGATTGGAACTCTAGCAAGCATCCGCAAGTACTAAAGATCATTAAGGTAAAACCCAACCTTAGCATTAAAGTATCAAGTCCTCTTTATTCCCATACGCCATAACGCACTTATCTGTGTTTGTGTTTCTATCACTCACGCTACACAAACAATAAGCAAATCATGAACATATTGCAAAACCTACAGCGGGGATCACTCACGCTTGCGTGACACGGAAAGCACCATAGGACAATGATACGTCTCCGTCATATCTATAATTTTTGATTGTTCCATGCCAATATTCAACAACTTTTACATACTTTTAGCAACTTTTTATACTATTTTTGGGACTAACATATTGATCCAGTGCCCAGTGCCAGTTCTTGTTTGTTCCATTTTTTGTTTCGCAGAAAATCCGTTCAAAACGGAGTCCAAACAGGGTAAAAACCGACGGAGATTTTTTTGGAATATATGTGATTTTTGGGAAGAAGAATCAATGCGAGATGATGCCCGAGGGGGCCACGAGGCAGGGGGTGCGCCCCGGGCCCTCGTGGCCACCCCGTTTGGTAGTTGGTGTGCTTATTTCTCTGCAATAAAGCCAATATACGGATAGAAATCGTGTTAAAATTTCAGCCCAATCGGTGTTACGGATCTCCGGCAATATAAGAAATGGTGAAAGGCCAGAATCTGGAACGCAGAAACAAAGAGAGACACAGAGACATATCCAATCTTGGAGGGGCTCTCGCCCCTCCGCCGCCATGGAGGCCATGGACCAGAGGGAAACCCTTCTCCCATCTAGGGAGAAGGTCAAGGAAGAAGAAGCAGAAGGGGGGCTCTCTCCTCCTCTCTCCCGGTGGCGCTGGAACGCCGCCGGGGCCATCATCATCACCGTAATGTACACCAACACCTCCGTCATATTCACCAACATCTTCATCACCTTTCCCCATCTATCTACAGTGGTCCACTCTCCCGCAACCCGCTGTACCCTCTACTTGAACATGGTGCCTTATGCTTCATATTATTATCCAATGATGTGTTGCCATCCTATGATGTCTGAGTAGATTTTCGTTGTCCTATCGGTAATTGGTGAATTGCTATGATTGGTTTAATTTGCTTGTGTTTATGTTTCTGTCCTTTGGTTCCCATCATATGAGTGTGCGCGTGGATCACACCATATGGTTAGTTGTATGTTGATAGGACTATGTATTGGAGGGCAAGAGTGACAGAAGCTTCAACCTAGCATAGAAATTGATGCATACGGGATTGAAGGGGGACCAATATATCTTAATGCTATGGTTGGGTTTTACCTTAATGAATGTTAGTAGTTGCGGATGCTTGCTAATAGTTCCAATCATAAGTGCATAGATTTCCAAGTCAGGGATGACATGCTAGCAGTGGCCTCTCCCACATAAAACTTGCTATCGGTCTAGTAATGTAGTCAATTACTTAGGTACAATTTCGCAACTCCTACCATCACTTTTACACATTCGCTATACTTACTTTATTCCTTCTTTACCTAAAACAGCCCCTAGTTTTTATTTACGTGCTCTTTATATTCTTGCAAACCTATCTCGTTACACCTACAAAGTACTTCTAGTTTCATACTTGTTCTAGGTAAAGCAAACGTTAAGCGTGCATAGAGTTGTATCGGTGGTCGATAGAACTTGAGGGAATATTTGTTCTACCTTTAGCTCCTCATTGGGTTCGACACTCTTACTTATCGAAAGAGACTACAATTGATCCCCTATACTTGTGGGTTATCAAGACCTTTTTCTGGCGCCGTCGCCGGGGAGTTATAGCGTGGGGAGAATATTCTCGTGTGTGCTTGTTTGCTTTATCACTAAGTAGTTTTTATTTTGTGCTATTGTTTTCTATCTTTAGTTATGGATATGGAACACGAAATACCAAAAAATAGGTTTACTTACTACTCATGGAGATGGATGCTGGTGTCAAAACCGGTGGATCTCGGGTAGGGGGTCTCGAACTGTGCATCTAGGATCGATGGTAATAGGAGATGGGGGACACGATGTTTACCCAGGATCGGGCCCTCTCTATGGAGGTAATACCCTGCGTCCTGCTTGATTGATATTCATGAATATTAATGTTACAAGAGTTGATCTACCATGAGATCGTAATGACTAAACCCTAGAAGCCTAGCCTGTATGACTAGGGTAATTTGTATATCCTTTCTGGACTAACCCCTCCGGTTTGTATAGACACCGAGGGGATTGCTACGTCTTGAGCTTGCGTTGGTTTTCCCCGAAGAGGAAGGGATGATGCAGCAGAGTAGCGTAAGTATTTCCCTCAGTTTTTGAGAACCAAGGTATCAATCCAGTAGGAGGCCACGCTCAAGTCCCTCGTACCTGCACAAAATGATAGCTACTCGCAACCAACGCGATTAGGGGTTGTCAATCCCTTCATGGTCACTTACGAGAGTGAGATCTGATAGATATAATATTTTTGGTATTTTTGGTATAAAGATGCAAAGTAAAAAGTAAAATCAAAGTAAAAAGCAAAGCAAGATTAAAGTGATGGAGATTGATATGATGAGAATAGACCCGGGGGCCACAGGTTTCACTAGTGGCTTCTCTCAAGAGCATAAGTATTCTACGGTGGGTGAACAAATTACTGTTGAGCAATTGACAGAATTGAGCATATTATGAGAATATCTAGGCATGATCATGTATATAGGCATCACATTCGTGACAAGTAGACCGAAACGATTCTGCATCTACTACTATTACTCCACTCATCGACCGCTATCCAGCATGCATCTAGAGTATTAAGTTAAAAACAGAGTAACACCTTAAGCAAGATGACATGATGTAGAGAGATAAATTCATGCAATATGAAATAAACCCCATCTTGTTATCCTCGATGGCAACGATGCAATACGTGCCTTGCTGCCCCTTCTGTCACTGGGAAAGGACACCGCAAGATCGATCTCAAAGCTAAGCACTTCTCCCATGGCAAGAACTACCAATCTAGTTGGCCAAACCAAACGGATAATTCGAAGAGACTTGCAAAGATAACCAATCATACATAAAACAATTCAGAGAAGATTCAAATATTATTCATAGATAGACTTGATCATAAACCCACAATTCATCGGTCTCAACAAACACACCGCAAAAAGAAGATTACATCGAATAGATCTCCACAAGAGAGGGGGAGAACTTTGTATTGAGATCCAAAAAGAGAGAAGAAGACATCTAGCTACTAACTATGGACCCGAAGGTCTGAGGTAAACTACTCACACTTCATCGGAGGGGCTAGGATGATGTTGAAGCCCTCCGTGATGACGGCCCTCTCCGGCGGAGCTCCGGAACAGGCCCCAAGATGGGATCTCGTGGACACAGAAAGTTGTGGCAGTGGAATTAGGTTTTTGGCTCCTGTTCTGATTGTTTGGGGGTACGTATGTATATATAGGAGGAAGGAGTACGTCGGTGGAGCACTGAGGGGCCCACGAGGCAGGGGGTGCGCCCTAGGGGGGGCGCCCCCCACCCTTGTGACCTCCTCTTTGACTCCTTGGAGTAGGGTCCAAGTCTGCTGGATCACGTTCGGTGAGAAAATCACGTTCCTGAAGGTTTTATTCCGTTTGGACTCTGTTTGATATTCTGTTTCTCCAAAACACTGAAATAGGCAAAAAATAGCAATTCTGGGTTGGGCCTCCGGTTAATAGGTTAGTCCCAAAAATAATATAAAAGTGGAAAATAAAGCCCAATATAGTCCAAAACAGTAGATAATATAGCATGGAGCAATCAAAAATTATAGATATGTTGGAGATGTATCGGGGATCTAGGGTTTACATAGAGTCGGTTACATAAGAAGGAATCTTCATATTCGGTCGCCAAGCTTGCCTTCCACGCCAAGGAGAGTCCAATCCGGACACAGGTACAGTCTTCGGCCTTCATGTCTTCATAGCCCATCAGTACGGCCCAATAGATAACAGGCCGGACGCCCGAGGACCCCTTAGTCCAGGACTCCCTCAGTAGCCCCCGAACCAGTCTTCAATAGCGAGGTGTTCGGCACACAAATTGTCTTCGGCATTGCAAGGCGGGTTCCTCCTTTAATGATCTCCAAGTGATGTATTCGGCCATCGGTTCCATGTCGCTTCCCTCGGCTTCTGCGTGTTAAATAACTTCACCTCTCACATGTCAAGCGAAGGCGGAAGGTCAGGGTATTTTTGCAGATAACACCCCGTCCATGCAAGGAAGAGCGCCTATTAAAGAGATTGGATCCCCGATCCATTCGGCACCACACAGAGGAAATCCCTGAAAACTGCTTAGGAGAATCCATTCCATCATGGCTAGCGCTCCCAGCTCCTCCACCCGTTCCGGCCCAGAGAAAGGCCAGTGGGAGAGGTGTTCAATGTCCCACGGTCAATTGATGAAGCTACAGATGTAGGGATTCCCCCCCCCCCCCCCCCGCAGATCTAGTTCCTGTTCGAGCGGGGCTAGATTCCTTCAACGGTGAGATTCAGGCAGAGGACTTCCCCAATCCATCCGGGGGAGAGCGAATATGTTTCGTCCCCTACCTGCTAAGGGGCATTGGATTTCCCATTCATTCGTTACTCCGAGGGCTTCTGGAATACTATGGCCTCCAGCTGCACAACTTCACCCCTGCCTCCATTCTGCACATTGCAGGTTACGTCGCTTTATGTGAACTATTACTGGGTATCGATGCTCATTTCAAGCTATGGAGGAAGTTGTTCTGTCTTGTCCTGCGTAATCATGAGTGGTCAATATTTGAAGTGTGCAGAGCCGAAGTGTGGCATATCGCTGATACCGGATATCTGTCCGGCACACCAAGGAAGGCATCCAAAGAATGGCCTTCCGAATGGTTCTATATTGCGGATGTCGCACTTCCCGACCCAGTTCGAAAGGGTCTTCCTGAATTTGTGAGCGTTCTGCTGAAGAAACGCCACAGTTGGCGTCCTCAGAGTCTTGAAGAGAATGACAACGCAGAAGTTTGCCAGCTTATGAGCAAGATAAAGACGCTCGCTCAGTCCGGACTCACAATAATCAAGGTAATGCCGATCTCCGTAGTGCGTGGGGTTCAGCCGCTACAATACAGAGGGCAGCCCATGTGGCACTATAATGGAGAGGATGACGCCTCCCGCTATGGCCAGAAGGGTCCGGATACCCCTGCCGCTCTGGACAAAATATTGGCCGAGCTGTTAAAAGGGGAGGAAGAGGAATTTCTTCGCATTAAGAGCAGAGATGGGTATTCTATGTATAATCCTCCCAGTTGGGTAAGCTTCAATCCCTCTATTCCACTCTTTCCCCTTCCGGATTACTTTTGATAAATTTCAAGTCTGTTTATGACAGCACTGGCGGAAGGTCACTGAAGGACTTCATAGTCCTACCCCACAGCCGGAGATCCAAAACCGGGAGCTAGATCCTGGGTTTGAAGAGGATCCGGATATATTCGTGGTGCTTGCGAGGGGAGTGTTTTACCAGACAAGCTATGACGGGACAGAAGTGGCCATCACCTCCGACTACCCTGGCCTCCTTCCTGCTTCACATGTAAATAATTAAGAAACACCTTCTCTAAAAGAGTGCTCTTATTATGCCTCACCCACCGCACTGTATCGTGCTTCAGAAGGGAGACATTCGGCGATTTTGAAGAGATCGGCTCCCGCGCCGGGCAAGCCTTCCAAGAGGAATGCAAACGAAGACATGCCTATGCCTTCATCGAAGAGGTATGAATTCGCACTCCGCACCTGAGTAGTCACGTCCAACCGTGACCTTCCCGTTTTCCATGTGTCAGGAGGAAGGTGCGCCGGACTATATCCAGAGGTTCGAGCGGCCACACTTCCCACAGTCAGGATTCAAATCCTGCCGTGTACACGAGGGCTGATGCAGGGGCGACGCCGGACTGTCTCCAGCCGAGGACTCGGATGATGTATCCATCACCAACTCAGAAGTGGAGAGTGCCATGAATCATCGGCGTCGCCGGGTTATTTTACAAGACCAGGACTTTTCAGAAGAGTCGTTTAACGCCTTCACCTCAGCAGATGCATACATCCGGGCTGCTCGAGATGGGATTAATAGGGCCACAAAGCAACATTTGAAAGATGTGCATGTAAATTAGCTTTGACTGACTATGATAACCATATGCTAGTAGCCCCTAAGACTTAAAGGAGTTGAAACAACTGATTTAAGGATCAATGTACAACCAGGTGCTTATGGAGAAGAATACCCAGCTAGCTCAGGAACTAGAAAAGTGTCAGCGCCAGCTGCTTCCCGCCAATGCCGAACTGGAGAAATAGAAGGCATCTCCAGGTAACATTTTCCTCTATCAAAAATTCATAATGATACACCAATAGTGTGAATCTGGGTTCTAATCTTTGTGTTGGGTCGTTAGACCAAGTACGACAGCAGCTGGACGCCGCTCGAAGCGAAGAACATGGAGCCAAAAAGCTACTAGCAGCGGGCAAGCGTGTATTGACAAAAGTCGTTGAAGAGAAAAAGAAACTCCAGGATTCGAACAGCAAACTGGGCGAAGAGCTGAAAGATGTGCGAGCGCAGCTAGCCGACTCTGTGAAGGAGAACAAGAATCTTGGAGGCGGCATATTTAGTACGTGGCCGCTTTTATCTTATAGAACTTTGGAGGTAACAGTAGCTGATATAGCTATAATTGTAGGTGTGTTGACGAACCGCCCCAAAGAGGAAGTGTCCGGATCATCAAATGATCTTCTGCAAGGGCTGTCGCAATTGTACGAGCAAGCTCGGCAGGCTATGCGGAGTGTAGCCAAGGCTTTATGGCCATCCGACTCCCCTCCAGGAAGCATGGAGAAGTTGGTAGAGCTGTTCAAGGGAGCGCGGCGGCGTATCCGGCTGTGGAAGATATCTGCCTGCCGAGAGGGTGCGCGAGAGGCCTGGGCCATGGTGAAGACGCGATATACCAAGCTAGATCCTAATCACATGGCTCGTGTCAGGCCGGTAGGGCCGAATGGGGAAGAAATTCCCGTTAGTATAGTATATGACCAAGTAGAGGTGGCCGCCAAATATTCCCAACAAGATTGTAAGTTAGACTGCCTGTTGGGAGGTGTAGAGGAAGAGGTGTTCGAGTCCAAGTGACTGTGTACTTTCCTCATCTAGCTGAATTGAATATCATTTGTCATGGCGGACCTTTTCGCTTCAGCCTCCGGACCCGAAGGTGCGGAGTGTTTCCGAATACCGTCGTGGCCGAATAGGCCGGGGTATGCCTGGAAAACTAGGCGTAGGGGTCATAGTTGCTTGAACAGACAAGTTGTATTCGGCTAGCTATTTTATATTACATTGATATCGTAAGAAACATCTTCCAGAGATAATAGTTCCGTTAAGGGTTCCTTTCCCTGGGTGTGCATGCATTTATTGTACATGTCCGAATTGTGATGCAAGCACCACAGTTTGTATAACTTCTGGGGGTGCACAATGGAGTGAGTTTAGAAAACATCTTTAATTCACCGACCTAATATTCCCTTAAGAATGCTAGCTTTCGGCTTCACCCAATCTGAGGAACACATACGGATGACCCGGCAGTAACAATCGCAGAGGTGCTCCCTTTATGCCCTAGCCGTACTAACGGGAACGTAGGGCATAAGCACAGGAGCCAGGCAACCCAGCTTGGCCAAAACTTAAGTCATATCGATCATATAGTGGCAAATAAAATGTACATATGGAAAAACTCATATGTGAGGAGGTTAATGCTCAAGGAATGACAAGAACTTCTGTCCGATATGCCCCCAGGTACCAGTGACATACATATTTAGAGATGTATGTGTCGATGGGGTGTGGTCCAGCCGTACCAAAGCGTTAAAGCAAGAGAGAAGAAAATAATCGGAAAAGAGAGAAAAAATAATGGAAACTACAGGGGAGGAGGAGAGGAACAAGGGGTTTGGCGCTAGGCATAGAATCTCCAGAGTCTGGCCGCGTTCTAGGGGTTCGGCTCGAGGCGATTGTCTGATGCATCGCGAAAATGGTACGCTCCTCCGGTGTGAACTTCGTCAATTATGAAGGGACCTTCCCATTTGGGCTTGAGTTTGTCCTTTTTCTTCTCCATCAGGCGTAGAACGAGTTCGCCAACGATGTAAGTCTTGGCCCGTACTTCTCTGCTTTGATATCTTCGAGCCTGCTGTTGGTAAAATGCTGAACGGGCATTTGCGTCATCGCGTTCCTCCTCCAGGGCATCCAGGCCATCCTGCCGATCAAGCTCGACTTCTCTCTCTTCGTACATACGCACTCAAGGCGAGTCGTGAATAATATCGCAGGGCAATACGGCCTCCGCGCCATACACCATGAAGAAAGGTGTGTATCCGGTAGAGCGGTTGGGCGTGGTCCGCAGCCCCCATAGTACAGAGTCGAGCTCCTCGACCCAGTGCTTGTTTGATTCTTTCAAAGACCCCACTAGTCTGGGCTTGATGCCGCTCATAATAAGACCGTTGGCTCGTTCGACTTGACCGTTGGTTTGTGGGTGGTAGACGGAGGCGTAATCGAGTTTAATACCCAGATTAGTACACCAGGTTTTTACCTCGTCGGCTGTGAAATTTGAGCCGTTGTCAGTGATGATGCTATGTGGGACACCATAACGGTGCACAACACCGGATATGAAGTCTATCACCGGGCCGGACTTAGCCATTTTGACCGGCTTAGGCTATCCACTAAGTGAATTTGTCCACCATAACCAGCAGATATTTTTTCTTATGGCTTCCCCCTTTAAGGGGTTGATACGTCTCCAATGTATCTATAACTTTTGATTGCTCCATGCTATATTATCTACTGTTTTGGACTATATTGGGCTTCATTTTCCACTTTTATATTATTTTTGGGACTAACCTATTAACCGGAGGCCCAGCCCAGAATTGCTGTTTTTTGCCTATTTTAGTGTTTCGAAGAAACGGAATATCAAACGGAGTCCAAATGGAATAAAACCTTCGGGAACGTGATTTTCTCACCGAACGTGATCCAGGAGACTTGGACCCTACTCCAAGGAATCAAAAAGGCGGTCACGAGGGTGGGGGGCGCCCCCCTAGGGCACGCCCCCTGCCTCGTGGGCCCCTCGATGCTCCACCGACGTACTCCTTCCTCCTATATATACCTACGTACCCCCAAACGAACATAGGAGGAGCCAAAACCTAATTCCACCGCCGCAACTTTCTGTATCCATGAGATCCTATCTTAGGGCCTGTTCCGGAGCTCCATCGGAGAGGGCCGTCATCACGGAGGGCTTCTACATCATCATAGCCTCTCCGATGAAGTGTGAGTAGTTTACCTCAGACCTTCGGGTCCATAGTTAGTAGCTAGATGGCTTCTTCTCTCTTTTTGGTTCTCAATACAAAGTTCTCCCCCTCTCTTGTGGAGATCTATTCGATGTAATCTTCTTTTTGTGGTGTGTTTGTTGAGACCGATGAATTGTGGGTTTATGATCAAGTCTATCTATGCATAATATTTTAATCTTCTCTGAATTCTTTTATGTATGATTGGTTATCTTTGCAAGTCTCTTCAAATTATCCGTTTGGTTTGGCCAACTAGATTGGTAGTTCTTGCCATGGGAGAAATGCTTAGCTTTGGGTTCGATCTTGCGGTGTCCTTTCCCAGTGACAGAAGGGGCAGCAAGGCATGTATTGCATCATTGCCATCGAGGATAACAAGATGGGGTTTATTTCATATTGCATGAATTTATCTCTCTACATCATGTCATCTTGCTTAAGGCATTACTTTGTTTTTAGCTTAATACTCTAGATGCATGCTGGATAGCGGTCAATGAGTGGAGTAATAGTAGTAGATGCAGAATCGTTTCGGTCTACTTGTCACGGACGTGATGCCTATATACATGATCATGCCTAGATATTCTCATAACTATGCTCAATTCTGTCAATTACTCAACAGAAATTTGTTCACCCACCGTAGAATACTTATGCTCTTGAGAGAAGCCACTAGTGAAACCTATGGCCCCCGAGTCTATTCTCATCATATCAATCTCCATCACTTTAATCTTGTTTTGCTTTTTACTTTGCCTTTACCTTTTACTTTGCATCTTTATACCAAAAATACCAAAAATATTATATCTACCAGATCTCACTCTCGTAAGTGACCGTGAAGGGATTGACAACCCCTAATCGCGTTGGTTGCGAGTAGCTATCATTTTGTGCAGGTACAAGGGACTTGAGCGTGGCCTCCTTCTGGATTGATACCTTGGTTCTCAAAAACTGAGGGAAATACTTACGCTACTTTGCTGCATCATCCCTTCCTCTTCGGGGAAAACCAACGCAAGCCCAAGAGGTAGCAGGGGTCCAACCATATCGAGTCCCCAGACCGCAAAAGGCCAAGTGATGGGGATTGTTTGTAAGGCGATGGGGGGCATATGGCTTTGATTGGCGAAGAGTTGGCATCTGACGCAATGTTGGACAAGGTCTTGTGCATTTGCTCAGGCCGTCGTCCAATAAAACCCTGTATGGATGGCGTTGCTAACAAGGGCCCGAGCTGCGGCGTGGTGACCGCCGAGTCCGGCATGAATTTCAGCCAAGAGCTGCCGCCCCTCTTCCTCGGATATACATCGTTGAAGGACTCCGGTGGCGATTTTCTTGTAGAGCTCTCCATCAGGAACCTTGTAGGCCTTTGAACGCCGGACTATGCAGCGGGCCTCATTCTGGTCCTCAGGAAGCTCTTTCCTGTTGAGGTAGGCCAGGAAGGGTTCGGTCCATGGGGCAATGACTGCCATGATGAGATGCGCCGACGGTGTTATTTCGATGGCTGAGCCCCCGATGACGTCGGTGTTTCTGGGATCTTGGACTATGTTTGGTTCCAGACTAGTATTGCCGTTTCCCCCCTGCCACACCACGGATGGCTTAAAGAGCCTTTCTAGGAAAATATTAGGTGGGACAGGGTCGCGCTTAGCGCCGATATGAGTAAGGACATCTGCCGCTTGATTACTTTCTCGAGCCACATGATGGAACTCGAGCCCCTCGAACCGGGCCGACATTTTTATGACTGTGCTACGATACGCTGCCATCTTCGGATCTTTAGCATCGAAATCTCCGTTTATTTGAGATATTGCAACACTACTAGGAAAAGGGCTATAGCTGATATGGACATTAATGGCGCACCATGTATGTGGTGCACCACTACTATATAGCAGTGGCGCACCAGATACGGGTGTGCCATTAGTGTCCTCATTACTAATGGCACACCAGACACACCGTGCGCCATTACTAGCAATTTTTTTAAAACTATTAATGGCGCACCAGGGCACAGTGCGCACTAGTTTTAACTAGTAATGGCGCACCACACGCTCGGTGCGCCACTACTGACAATTTTTTTACTCTTTTTTCAAAAGTAGTAATGGCGCACCTGGGCGAAGTGCGCCATTACTAGCTCAAACTAGTAATGGCGCAGCACACCCATGGTGCGCCACTACTGAGAATTATATTTTTTTGCAAAACTAGTAATGGCGCACCCCTGGCAGGTGGGTTACTAATGGCGCATTTGTAGGTGGTGCGCCATTAGTAACCTGAGACCAGCTAGATATTTTGGACAGCCACCTACCACACTCACTTTCCCGACTTCATTCTCTCCTACTCCTCCTCCTCCAAGCTTGTCTCGACTGCCTCCTCCTCCTCACCTCATTTGCACCATAGATTCACCCAAATTAAGTGGGTAAATTACCTTTTTTATTGGTAAGTAAGGGGAAAGCTTTCTTTATGTTGTAGATCTACTTTTTTCTCCCTCCAACAACGTGCACATGCACTTTTTATGGCCTAGCTAGATCTACGTATGTTTGTGGTGTTGCATATGTTTGTGGTGTTGCCTATATGTTTCTGTTTGCAGGTACCGGTATTTGAAATGTGATAGTTGCCATTATTTTGCCGGAATGTTGATTCATTTCTGTTTCGGCGAGAATTTGGCACTATGCATTCTTTTTGGTCCTATTTTTAGGCAAAGTCATGCCAAATTTTTTCTTGGTTCTAAAATATTGTTTTGCTCTACCCCGCAGGCGACCATGGTCCGCACGATGACCGAAGGCATCGTGAATAGGTTTTTGAGCTCCGTGAAGGCCGAGATGCTTTAAAAGAACAAGACGGAGATAAGATGTCTGTGTCGAAGATGCAAGCTGAAGAGCCTTATTGCGGACCCGAATTCCGGGCAGGTGCGGGACCACCTGCTCTTGCGTGGTTTCATGGATGGCTATCGGTGGCAAGGTGATGAAGATGACTATGAAGTCGTCCATGGGGGCCGGGCAAGAAATGAGGAAGGGCAGCAAGACAACCACCGCGGCGAGGGCGGGCGAGAAGATGAAGAATCTCCAGGACATGATCACAATGGTGATGCCGGACATGATGATGAGTGTCGGTGTCAAAATCGGCGGATCTCGGGTAGGGGGTCCCGAACTGTGCATCGAGGCCGGATGGTAATAGGAGGCAGGGAACATGATGTTTTACCCAGGTTCGGGCCCTCTTGATGGAGGTAAAACCCTACGTCCTGCTTGATTAATATTGATGATATGGGTAGTACAAGATTAGATCTACCACGAGATCAAGGAGGCTAAACCCTAGAAGCTAGCCTACGGTATGATTGTTGCATATGGAGTTAATCGCCTACGGACTACAACCCTCCGGTTTATATAGACACCGGATAGGGTTAGGGTTACATAGAGTCGGTTACAATGGTAGGAGATCTTGAATATCCGCATCGCCAAGCTTGCCTTCCACGCCAAGGAAAGTCCCATCCGGACACGGGACGAAGTCTTCAATCTTGTATCTTCATAGTCCAGGAGTGCGGCTGAAGGTATAGTCCGGCTACCCGAACACCCCCTAATCCAGGACTCCCTCAGTAGCCCCTGAACCAGGCTTCAATGACGACGAGTCCGGCGCGCAAATTGTCTTCGGCATTGCAAGGCGGGTTCCTCCTCCAAGTCCTTCATAGAAGATTGTAAACACCAAGAGTAGTGTCCGGCTCTGCAAAATAAGCTTCCACATATTGCCATAGAGAGAATAATATTAACACAAATCAAATCTGCTGACGTATTCCGCAGTGCGTCATCACACTACAGCCAAGTCCTTCACTTGAATCGTTTTCACTTTTCCACCTCAGCGTGTTTTGCGAGGCGGTTTCCTTGGCACGTCTTGTCAAAGCAGAGATCGTGTACCCCCCTTTTACGGGATTCTCATCAATACGGACGTGGGTAATCCAACCGCGCCACTTATCACGGCGCTTGGGAGGCAAGCGAGTTTTACTAGGCAGGTGGGGACGCACAACCGCATCCGCCCATATAAGGGGACAAGGATCCACCTTTTTACCTACGCCTTCTTCCTCCTTTGCCTATCCATCTCCTGCGCACCCGAGCTCCAGCGCCCAAGCCCGCACTTCCCACCTCAACCTTCTCCAGCAATGTCCGGAGCGGGAGGCAAGTGGATGGTCTCCTCCGCCACGGAGGGCAAAGTCAAGAAGCTAAGGAAGGCCGGATACCTGTCCAAGGACATCGCGCACCGGCTTCCCGAAGAGGGGCAGCTTCTCCCCACCCCAAGGCCCCATGAGAGGGTAGTATTTCTCCCCCACTTCCTCCGCGGACTGGGTTTTCCACTCCACCCATTTGTCCGGGGGCTCATGTTCTACTACGGCCTGGATTTCCACGATCTGGCTCCGAACTTCATCCTCAACATCTCGGTGTTTATCGTCGTGTGCGAGGCTTTTCTCCGCGTCCGCCCTCATTTCGGCCTCTCGCTCAAGACCTTCAACGTCAAGCCCAAGGTGGTGCGCGACAGCCAGGCGGAGTGCGGAGGCGCCATGGCGGGCAAGATGGCCAACGTCCTATGGTTCGAGGGCTCTTTCGTGGAGACCCTAAAGGGATGGCAATCCGGGTGGTTTTATATCACCGAGCCGCGCGATCCGAAATGGACCGCAGCCCCCGAGTTCTGATCCGGACCCCCTACGCGGCTTATGTCCTGGAAAGAGACGGGCCTGTCATGGGGTGACGAAAAAGAGGTGACTGGATTGCAAACATGCATCCAGTCCTTGGTGAACAAGCCAGTCCGGCTTGTTAATGTAATCTAGGTTATGCTCGTCCGCCGGATCCTCCCGTGCCAACAACGGGATTTTAATCTGTGGGAGTTCGACCCGGCGCAGTATCAAACCCTCAGTAGGCTCTTCGACACAACGCACGAAGACGCCTGGAAGATGCTATTCAAGGGTGCCGAGGCTCCCGCATCCGCTTCCGAGGACCGCGGATACAGCTCGCAGCGTCACGCTAGCGAGGTATGCCATCAACACCTTTTACAGGATGTTAAGCTTTTTTCATAGTTTGAATCTATGCGGGATCTAAACTCCCTTACCTTTGACAGGCTTGGCGGGCGATATCCGGACCGATTAACTGTCCGGCTCCGCTGCCCGAAGACCCAGCGCCAGCTCTACTAGCGAAGCTGCTGGTTCCAGCGCCTTATGTGGTGCCGGAGAAGAAGGCCAAGAAGAAGAAGACCACGGGGACTCGAAAGAGTGCCCGCAACATGGTGGTGTCGGCCTCGTCATCTGACGAGTCCGAGACGCCCTCCTCCCGCGAAAACGAGGAGGAGGAAGAAGAAAACTCTCCCCCCCCAGCGGAGGGAGGAGAGAAGAGGAAGGCCACCCCAATGGGGGAGGCCGAGGGGTCTAGGAAAAGGAAGACCCCTCCGCCGGACTACACCCCCAACGTCGAAGAGGGCAAGGAGGAGTGGCCAAACAGGGCCAAGCGTCTGGCGAAATCGTAAGTTTGGATATCAGAATAACTCATGATGTTCCTTTGTTGCACAGCTTTCCCTAATGTCGAATGTAATTATGCAGTCCGCCCCGGGCCAAATTCGACGAATCATCGGGCGGCTCCCTGGACTCATCGGACGTGAACTCAGTTCCGCCCGCTGTCTCCCCCCGCACTGCAGACGACGCCGAAGTGGCGTCGCGACAAGCTCTGGGGCAGGAGGAGGTGGTCCTGGAGGAGTCGCAAGGCAACCTACCGGACTCTAGGGGTGAAGGAGATAAGGTTCCCTAGGGCTCTCAGTCCGGCTTTGTGCCGGACACCGCGCCGGAATCTTCCACAGTTCCGGACCGCGGTAGGCGAACTCCTTCCAAGAGGAGCAAGCCTTCTGAGCCGGCGGCCTCCGTCCAACCGGAGGTGCCGGACAATCTGCTGGAGGTGCTTGACGATGCCTCCATCAATGAGGGGCACCGTACTATTATGAGTACGGTGATCCAGAAGGTTCAGTCCGCCAAGAGCGGACTGACTGAAGCTTGCGCTAGCCTTCTAACAGGCTTCGAGGTAAGTAAAAATATGTAAAAATATTACCGCATAGATAGTAGCCCCTGATGCTCTGTTTGGCGTTGGGAAAGAAAAGCCGAATAGAGGATCTATTAAATATCGCAGGAGTCTAACAAAAAAGAGTCAATATGCGTATGCAGGCTTCGCTGCTATCCACCGCCGCACTGACTGCGGAGGTGGGTGTCCTGAAGCAGGACCTCGAGCGGACCGAGCAAGAGCTCGGCCTTGCCAAGCGGCGGCTCGAGGAGGAAGAAGGTAAGAAATACCTTACAGAAAAAGTGCCTATAAAAAGGCTTGATTGCAAAAAGAGTAACATGATTGTACTGCTTATTGTAGGGGCCACGACTGAGGTGGTGACCCTTAAGCAGGCGTTGTCTGAGGCCGAAAATAAAACAGCCGCGGAGCGCACCGAGCGAGACAGACTTGGGGCTCAGGTCGGCGAGGTGCAACAAGAGCTTCAGGCTCTCATGAAAAAACATGAGAGTTTGGAGCTAGAGTCAAAGGCGCAAGCATCCGAGCTTGCAACGGCCCTATAGGCTGCCAAGTCTGCCAAGGCCGAAGCCCAAAAGGCCCTCCAAGAGTTGGAGGAGATGAGGAAGATAGCAGCGGGTAAGGCATTCTTTATGCAAAGCAGAAATATAAAAGTGAACTACCTGTTACTTACCCGAATCCGGAGCTCTCCAGGGGCATTCGCAGATCTTCCCCGGAGCGTATCCGACACCGCCGCATTCTACCGAGCTGAAGAGGGTAGCTCGACGGAGAAGGTGTTCTGGTCTCAGTATTCTGAGGCCGGACACCCTGTGCCCTTGAGTGACCAGCTGAAACAGCTGGTCGAGCTCCACAAGGCGGCTGAGCAGGCCATGAAGGGCTTCATAGTTCGGCTGTGGTCCGGAGAGGCCCTGCATGGGAGCTATTTCGGGCTGGTGCGGCGGCTGGTGGAGGCCTGTCCGAGGCTTGAGGTCATCAAGCGCTCCGTCTGCATCGAAGGTGCCCGTCGGGCTCTTGCCCATGCAAAGGTGCACTGGGGTAAGCTGGACGGTGAGAAGCTTGTGAAGAACGGGCCGCCGCCGGGGAAGGAGCATCGCAAGCCCGAGAACTACTACAAGGATGTTCTTGCAGGTGCCCGCCTTGTGGCGGATGAATGTACCAAGGATGTGTTATTTGAATGAACTCGCTCGTGTTTATCCTGTGCACTAAAAACTTGTTCATATGCTCTAAGCAATGCTTATTGAATTTAAAAATTACTTTCTGTGCGGCCGTTTATCAAAAATTGAGAGATGGCCAGTCGTCGGCTTCTGCCCCCGTGCCACTAGTGCTGGGGTGTTCGGGATAAACCTGAGCGCTCTTTTTCCCATAGTTGGGTCCTTCGAGGGAGGCGCTCAGCACAACGAACCAGGCAATCGAACTATAATGCTTGAACACTCTCACTTAGCCATAGAACTCTATAATTTTAAATTTCGGCGAAGCTCCTAGTTCGGAAGACCGAGTTCGGGGCTCTATCCACGCCTTGGTCGGACAAAGCCAGCTCCTTGCTCGAAGCGGCATAAGCCTTTAGGGACTCGAAAAACCTCTCGAACAGCGACCGGTCTCTCGCCACATCATGAAGTCAGTTTTAGCTTTCTCCACTGAGGTGCTTAACCCATCTGAACCGGGGCACAATCGCAGTGGTTCTCCTAGTGCTACCTTAGCCGATAGAGCGGAACGTAAGGCACCAAAACATAGGAGCCGGGAAAACCCAACTATTGACCCAAATCATGATTCGGAGCCAATGCATATAGTGCTATAAGTTCGGGGTGCCGCACTTGTGAAAGTGTACGGACTTCTCACACGATTATGGGGGGTACTGAAGCCCCTGGCGTGTTTTCCGTACCATGGTGTACGGGTGCAATCATGCCATTTAATAAACATAAATGTGAAAAGAAGATAATGCAAAAAATAGACAAGAAGCTAAGCATTGTTTATAGAGAGGCTATTTATCAAAGCCGAACGATACAAATAGTGCGGTAAGCAAAAGATATTGGACTATTCAGTATGTCCTGACCAGGCGCAGGCCGCGGAATTGTATTTAAAACAGGTATACCGCTCGTAACAGAGACCACCTGGGAGTTCCATAATGCGGCATGGCTTGTCTGCCTCCCTGGATCTTGCATCGTTTGTGCGGCAGTCGAATTGCCGAACAGGTCGTCCGAAGTATGGAGTCCTGAAAGTAAGAAAAAATTAAAAAAAGAATTCGGCAGCCCCTAGTACGTTTTAAGCCGTATTTTGGGCTTGCCATTATTGTGCCCCTTCCCCTGTGCCCGTGGTATTTCAAGGGCGTAGTTATGTACGTGAGGTACTGGTTTCGCTATGTCGCGAGAGCTAGGGTTGGGGCCGCATTGCTATGCTTGCTCAGAGTGTGCCAGGCGGTCCTGCTGTGGGTTACTCCGAGCGCGCTTGGCAGTGTCTGGCTTTTTAATGGCCGGACTGGAGAATTGCCTGAGAAGGCTACTTTGTACCTCCGCTGCGAGAGCCGCCGTATGCTCCTCTGTACGGAGGGGGCGTTTGGTGTTTCCGTTGACCGTAATTACTCCTCGAGGGCCTGACATCTTGAGCTTGAGATATGCGTAGTGCGGCACCGCATTGAACTTTGCGAATGCGGTTCGTCCGAGCAGGGCGTGATAGCCACTGCGAAACGGGACTATATCGAAGATTAACTCTTCGCTTCGGAAATTGTCCGGGGATCCGAAGACCACGTCAAGTGTTACTGAGCCTGTACAGTTGCCTTCTACACCTGGTATAACACCTTTAAAGGTCGTTCTTGTGGGCTTAATCCTTGAGGGATCTATGCCCATTTTCTGCACTGTATCCTGATAAAGCAGGTTCAGGCTACTGCCGCCGTTCATGAGGACTCTTGTGAGATGAAATCCGTCGATGATTGGGTCGAGAACCAATGCGGCGAAGCCGCCATGACGGATGCTAGTGGGATGGTCCCTTTGATCAAAAGTGATCGGGCAGGAGGACCATGGGTTGAACTTTGGGGCGACTGGCTCCATCGCGTATACGTCCCGTAGCGCACGCTTCCGCTCCCGCTTGGGAATGTGGGTTGCGTATATCATGTTCACCGTCCGCACTTGTGGGGGAAAGCCCATCTATCCATTGTTGTTCGGCAGCTTGGGCTCCTCGTCGTCGCTGTGTAGCCCCTTGTCTCTGTTTTTGGCCCTTAACTTGCCTGCCTGCTTGAACACCCAACAATCCCTGTTAGTGTGATTGGCTGGCCTTTCGGGGGTGCCATGTATCTGGCACAAGCGATCGAGTATTCAGTCCAAACTGGAATGGGCCGTGAGTATTCTTTTTGAATGGCTTTTTCCACTGACCGGATTTATAGCCTTTGAATCCGGCATTGACTGCCATGTCTTCATTGCTGTCGCTGTTAACGTGGCGTTTTTGCTTATTCCGACGTGTCCTGCCACTTTTGACCTTGGTATCCGAATTACCAGGGTTCTCTGATAAGTTGTTACTGCAAGCTAGCCAGCTGTCTTCTCCCGCGCAAAAGCGGGTCATGAGTGTCATGAGGGCTGCCATGGATTTCGGCTTTTCCTGTCCCAGGTGCCGGGCAAGCCACTCATCGCGGATGTTATGCTTGAAGGCTGCTAGGGCCTCTGCGTCCGGACAGTCGACTATCTGGTTTTTCTTTGTTAGGAACCGTGTCCAGAATTGTCTGGCCGATTCCTCTGGCTGCTGAATTATGTGGCTTAAGTCGTCGGCATCCGGCGGTCGCACGTAAGTGCCCCGGAAGTTGTCCAGGAATGCGGCTTCCAGGTCCTCCCAAGAACCGATTGAGTCTGCTGGCAAGCTGTTAAGCCAATGTCGGGCCGGTCCTTTAAGTTTGAGTGGGAGGTATTTGATGGCGTGTAGATCATCGCCGTGTGCCATGTGGATGTGAAGGAGATAATCCTCGATCCATACCGCCGGATCTGTTGTGCCATCGTATGATTCGATGTTTACGGGTTTGAAACCCTCTAGGATTTTATGATCCATTACTTCATTCCTGAAGCATAGCGGGTGTGCGGTGCCTCTGTACTGGGCTATATCACGACGCAGCTCGGAAGAGCTATGTCTGTTGTGTTCAGCCCGGCCGGATTTATTGTATCCGGAGTGAAGATCATTGTCACATGCCGTAGGGCGCCTGCGCGATCCGTAGATCGATCTTGTTTGTCTTGCCTTATCCTCTAGTATGTCTCGCAGGTCGGGCGCATTTTCCCGTGCCTTAGTTGAGCGGCGTCGGGGCATGGCTTGGGTGGAGGGCCGAGAGGCCTCTCTGTCGCGGCCGCGAGGTGGCCGGTCTGCCATGTCATGCGCTGGTGATGTAGGTGCTTCCTCCTCTGATCGGGGTAGCGGCCTGCGCTTCGGGTAACTCTTGGAGGGGCGTTCGACTTCATACTCTTCGGCCGCAAGGACTTCAGTCCATCTGTCAGCTAGCAAATCTTGAGCAGCTCTAAGCTGTTGCTACTTTTTCTTGAGGCTGCTTGCCATGGCTAAAAGCCTGCGTTTAAAACGCTCTTGTTCGGCGGGGTCTGATGGTATGACGAATTCATCGTCATCGAGGCTTGCCTCGTCTTCGGAGGGAGGCATATAGTTATCATCCTCGACCTCTTGGTCTGCCGCTCTCTCATGAGGGCTGGCTTCTCCATCTTCCTGTGCCGAATCTTGCTGAGGTAGGTGTTCTTCGGCGCTATCCGGGGTAGTATTATCTCCCGTGCCGGAATAACCGTTTTTGCTTTGGCGGGATTTAGAGCGGCGTCGCTGACGCCGGCGCTTTGGCTGTTTCTTGGGAGCGTCATCCCCCACTGTTCCATCGCCATCTCCATCTTTTGGAGTATCCACCATATATATGTCATATGACGAGGTGGCCTTCCAGCGCCCTACAGGTGCTGGTTCCTGTTCATCTCCTACATCGTCGTCCATGCCGTCGATGTCTTCGGAGCTGAAGTCAAGCATGTCGGTTAGATCGTCGACAGTGGCTACAAAGTGGGTGGTGGGTGGGCTTTGAATTTCCTCATCGTCCGTATCCCACCCTCGCTGACCGTAGTCCGGCCAGGGCTCTCCTGATAAAGAGAGAGACTTAAGAGAGTTCAGGATGTCGCCAAAAGGCAAATGCTGAAAGATGTCTGCGGCGGTGAACTCCATTATCGGCGCCCAATCGGATTCGATTGGTAGGGGCGCGGGGGGTTCGGAGTCCGGGGAGGAGTCCGGATCCTTGGAGTCACGGGTCGTGTAGAGTGCGGGGCTAGCGTTCGGCTCGATCGCTTTCGGGATCGCAGCCCCCGAGGTGACGTCCAACCACTCATCCTCGATTGGCGCAATAGGCTCTGAGTTAGGGGTCGGAACCGATGCGTGTGCGGCCACCAGGACACTGTCCGGGGGCAGAGCTAGATCATGCCCCTCGAGATAGTGTGGCGCGCTTGCCGTGGCTCGAGCCCGTCGAAGATCAAGTCTCCGCGGATGTCAGCCGTGCAGTTTAAGCTTCCAAACCTGACTTGATGGCCAAGGGCGTAGCTTTCGATCTGCTCCAGGTGGCCGAGCGAATTGGCCCGCAGAGCGAAGCTGCCGAAGACGAAGATCTGTCCGGGGAGCAAAGTCTCACCCTGGACCGCATCGTTGTTGATGATCAAAGGAGCCATCGGGCCTAAAGGCGACGACACAGAGGAACTCTCAATGAAAGCACCACTGTCGGTGTCAAAACCGGCGGATCTCGGGTAGGGGGTCCCGAACTGTGCGTCTAGGCCGGATGGTAACAGGAGGCAGGGAACATGATGTTTTACCCAGGTTTGGGCCCTCTTGATGGAGGTAAAACCCTACGTCCTGCTTGATTAATATTGATGATATGGGTAGTACAAGAGTAGATCTACCACGAGATCAAGGAGGCTAAACCCTAGAAGCTAGCCTACGGTATGATTGTTGTATATGGAGTTAATCGCCTACGGACAACAACCCTCGGTTTATATAGACACCGGATAGGGTTAGGGTTACATAGAGTCGGTTACAATGGTAGGAGATCTTGAATATCCGCATCGCCAAGCTTGCCTTCCACGCCAAGGAAAGTCCCATCCGGACACGGGACAAAGTCTTCAATCTTGTATCTTCATAGTCCAGGAGTCCGGCTGAAGGTATAGTCCGGCTACCCGAACACCCCCTAATCCAGGACTCCCTCAATGAGGAAGATCAAGATGAATTCATGATCATGAAGATGAAGATGCCGGAGCAGACTACAATGGACCATCAATGGGCTAGGTGCAGGACAATCATATTCAAGAGCTGCTTCTCAAGCAGACGGATAACGCAAGAGTTGCCGCCCGAGAGAAAGCCAAGCTGGATCAACTGGAGATAGACGCGGTTACTCCATTGTATGAAGGATGCAAGCCCGAGGATACCCGCCTGAAAGTAATGCTCATGGCTCTGGAGATGAAGGTAAAACACAAAATGACCGACGCATGCTTCGACGAGAACATGTCATTCTGGCACGAACGTCTTCCCAAGGGGAACAAGTGCCCGACCAGTTTCGAGGAGGCGAAGAAAACCGTGTATCCTCTGGATTTACCGCACATGAAATACCATGTGTGCATGAACAATTGCATCATTTATCGGGACGAGCACGCGGAGTCTACCATATGTACGGTGTGCGGCGTCACTCGATATACGAAGAGGAAGAAAGCTCCTCGAAAAGTGGTGTGGTACTTGTTGGGGAACGTTGCAGAAAACAAAAAAATTTCTACGGTTTCACCAAGATCCATCTATGAGTTCATCTAGCAACGAGTGATCGGATTGCATCTACATACCTTTGTAGATCACGCGCGGAAGCGTTCAAAGAACGGGGATGAGGAAGTCGTACTCGACGTGATCCAAATCACCGGAGATCCTAGCACCGAACGGATGGCACCTCCGTGTTCAACACACGTACGGTCAGCGTGACGTCTCCTCCTTCTTGATCCAGCAAGGGGGGAGGAGAGGTTGATGAAGATCCAGCGGCACGACGGCGTGGTGGTGGATGCAGCAGTCACCGCAGCAGGGCTTCGCCGTTCTCTACGGAAGAGGAGGAGGTGTTGGAAGGGAGAGGGAGGCGCCAGGGGCAAGGGTGCGGCTGCCCTCCCTCCCCCCTCTATATATAGGGTCCCCAGGGGGGGCGCCGGCCCTGGAGATCCAATCTCCCAAGGGGGCGGCGGCCAAGGGGGGTGGAGTGCCCCCCAAGGCAAGTGGGGCGCCCCCACCCTAGGGTTTCCAACCCTAGGCGTAGGGGGAAGGCCCAAGGGGGGCGCACCAGCCCACTAGGGGCTGGTTCCCCTCCCACTTCAGCCCATGGGGCCCTCCGGGATAGGTGGCCCCACCCGGTGGACCCCCGGGACCCTTCCGGTGGTCCCAGTACAATACCGGTGACCCCGAAACTTGTCCCGATGGCCGAAATAGCACTTCCTATATATAATTCTTTACCTCCGGACCATTCCGGAACTCCTCTGATGTCTGGGATCTCATCCGGGACTCCGAAGAACTTTCGGGTTACTGCATATTCATATCCCTACAACCCTAGCGTCACCGAACCTTAAGTGTGTAGACCCTACGGGTTCGGGAGACATGTAGACATGACCGAGATGGCTCTCCGGTCAATAACCAACAACGGGATCTGGATACCCATGTTGGCTCCCACATGCTCCTCGATGATCTCATCGGATGAACCACGATGTCGAGGATTCAAGCAACCCCGTATACAATTCCCTTTGTCAATCGGTACGTTACTTGCCCGAGATTCGATCGTCGGTATCCCAACACCTCGTTCAATCTCGTTACCGGCAAGTCACTTTACTCGTACCGTAATGCATGATCCCGTGACCAGACACTTGGTCACTTTGAGCTCATTATGATGATGCATTACCGAGTGGGCCCAGAGATACCTCTCCGTCATACGGAGTGACAAATCCCAGTCTTGATCCGTGTCAACCCAACAGACACTTTCGGAGATACCCATAGTATACCTTTATAGTCACCCAGTTATGTTGTGACGTTTGGTACACCCAAAGCACTCCTACGGCATCCGGGAGTTACACGATCTCATGGTCTAAGGAAAAGATACTTGACATTGGAAAAACTCTAGCAAACGAACTATACGATCTTGTGCTATGTTTAGGATTGGGTCTTGTCCATCACATCATTCTCCTAATGATGTGATCTCGTTATCAATGACATCCAATGTCCATAGTCAGGAAATCATGACTATCTTTTGATCAACGATCTAGTCAACTAGAGGCTCACTAGGGACATGCTGGTGTCTATGTATTCACACATGTATTACGATTTCCGGATAACACAATTATATCATGAATAAAAGACAATTATCATTGACAAGGAAATATAATAATAATCCTTTTATTATTGCCTCTAGGACATATTTCCAATAGTCTCCCACTTGCACTAGAGTCAATAATCTAGTTACATTGTGATGAATCAAACACCCATGGAATTCTAGTGTTGATCATGTTTTGCTCTAGGGAGAGGTTTAGTCAACGGATCTGCTACATTCAGGTCCGTATGTACTTTACAAATATCTATGTCTCCACCTTGAACATTTTCACGAATGGAGTTGAAGCGACGCTTGATGTGCCTGGTCTTCTTGTGAAACTTGGGCTCCTTGGCAAGTGCAATAGCTCCAGTGTTGTCACAGAAGAGTTTGATCGGCCCCGGCGCATTGGGTATGACTCCTAGGTCGGTGATGAACTCCTTCACCCAAATTGCTTCATGCGCTGCCTCCGAGGCTGCCATGTACTCCGCTTCACATGTAGATCCCGCCATGACGCTCTGCTTGCAACTGCACCAGCTTACTGCCCCACCATTCAAAATATACACATATCCGGTTTGTGACTTAGAGTCATCCAGATCTGTGTCGAAGCTAGCGTCGATGTAACCCTTTACGACGAGCTCTTCGTCACCTCCATAAACGAGAAACATTTCCTTAGTCCTTTTCAGGTACTTCAGGATATTCTTGACCGCTGTCCAGTGTTCCTTGCCGGGATTACTTTGGTACCTACCTACCAAACTTACGGCAAGGTTTACATCAGGTCTGGTACACAGCATGGCATACATAATATAGCCTATGGCCGAGGCATAGGGGATGACACTCATCTCTTCTATATCTTCTACCGTGGTCGGACATTGAGCTGAGCTCAATTTAACACCTTGCAACACAGGCAAGAACCCCTTCTTAGACTGATCCATATTGAACTTCTTCAATATCTTATCAAGGTATGTGCTTTGTGAAAGACCTATGAGGCGTCTTGATCTATCTCTATAGATCTTTATGCCTAATATATAAGCAGCTTCTCCAAGGTCCTTCATTGAAAAACTCTTATTCAAGTAGGCCTTAATGCTGTCCAAAAGCTCTATATCATTTCCCATCAAAAGTATGTCATCTACATATAATATGAGAAATGCTACAGAGCTCCCACTCACTTTCTTGTAAACGCAGGCTTCTCCATAAGTCTGCATAAACCCAAACGCTTTGATCATCTCATCAAAGAGAATGTTCCAACTCCAGATGCTTGCACCAGCCCATAAATCGAGCGTTGGAGCTTGCACACCTTGTCAGCATTCTTAGGATCGACAAAACCTTCCGGATGCATCATATACAATTCTTCCTTAAGGAAACCATTAAGGAATGCCGTTTTGACGTCCATTTGCCATATCTCATAATCATAGAATGCGGCAATTGCTAACATGATTCGGACCGACTTCAGCTTCGCTACCGGTGAGAAAGTCTCATCGTAGTCAACCCCTTGAACTTGTGATAACCCTTAGCGACAAGCCGAGCTTTATAGATGGTCACATTACCATCCGCGTCTGTCTTCTTCTTAAAGATCCATTTATTTTCTTTGGCTCACCGCTCAACGGGCAAGTTAGTCAAAGTCCACACTTCGTTTTCATACATGGATCCTATCTCGGATTTCATGGCTCGTTCTATCTCGTTACCGGCAAGTCACTTTACTCGTACCGTAATGCATGATCTCGTGACCAGACACTTGGTCACTTTGAGCTCATTATGATGATGCATTACCGAGTGGGCCCAGAGATACCTCTCCGTCATACGGAGTGACAAATCCCAGTCTTGATCCGTGTCAACCCAACAGACACTTTCGGATATACCCGTAGTATACCTTTATATTCACCCAGTTACGTTGTGACGTTTGGTACACCCAAAGCACTCCTACGGCATCCGGGAGTTACACGATCTCATGGTCCAAGGAAAAGATACTTGACATTGGAAAAAATCTAGCAAACGAACTATACGATCTTGTGCTATGTTTAGGATTGGGTCTTGTCCATCACATCATTCTCCTAATGATGTGATCTCGTTATCAATGACATCCAATGTCCATAGTCAGGAAATCATGACTATCTTCTGATCAACGAGCTAGTCAACTAGAGGCTCACTAGGGACATGCTGGTGTCTATGTATTCACACATGTACTACGATTTCCGGATAACACAATTATAGCATGAATAAAAGACAATTATCATGAACAAGGAAATATAATAATAATCCTTTTATTATTGCCTCTATGGCATATTTCCAACAGTACTTTCCGATCACTCCTCATCTGCAGCAGTATTTCGCGGACCCTAAGCTAGCAAAGCTCCTGCATTGGCACGCGGATAGGGAGGAGAATAAGCGAGAAGATGACGGAAATGATCAGGAGATAAATAAAAAAGACAAGATGCTGAGTCACCCTAAGGATGCGAGCCAGTGGCAAGCGTTAAACTTCGGACACCCAGAATTTGGGGATGATCCAAGGAACATCATGCTTGGCGAGAGCACCAATGGAGTCAATCCGTTTGGCAGCCAGAGAAGCACACATAGCACCTGGCCTGTGTTTGTGTGGATGTACAACCTTCCCCCTGGTTGTGCATGAAGAGGAAGTACATTCACATGAGTATGCTAATTGAAGGGCCGAAACAACCAGGGAACGACATCAATCTGTATCTGGGGCTGCTGAAAGAGGAGCTAGACACGCTGTGGAAAACGCCAGCCAATACATGGGATGCCGTAGAGAAAGAATATTTCCCTATGAGAGCCACACTGCTCACGAAGGTGCACGACTATCTCGGTTACGGATATCTCGCGGGGCAGGTGGTCCATGGATTTTCTGGATGCGTCAGGTGCATGGATGACACAACGTATCGCCGGCTAGATAGAGATCCCGGGTCTTTGAAAACCGTGTTCATGGGACATCGAAGGTGGCTTCACAACGATGACCCATGGAGAAAACGCAAGGATCTGTTCGATGGTGAAACCGAACCCCGAAGATGCCTGCGTACGAGGAGCGGTGAGGAAATAGATGAGCTATTGAAAAATTGAAAAGATTGCCCACTGCCGGGAAAGAAGCAAAAGGCGCCAGAGCCGGGAAAGAAGCGAAAGGCGCCAGAGCCGCTGCTGAAGGTATGTAAAACAATGTCTGTTTTCTGGGACTTGCCGTACTGGAAGATCCATCATGTGCCTCACAGCCTTGATGTCATGCATATCACGAAGAACATGTGTGAGAGTCTGCTTGGTACCCTGCTCAACATGCCAAAGAAGGATACATGATGACACACCCACCCACCCGCCCGCCGCCACCCTAAAACCCTCGTCCACTCACCGCCGGCGATCTCTACGTCTAACTGTGAGATCGCTCATTGGATCCGGCCATCGTGTTCGGCGTCGTCTGCCCCCTCTTTTGGTTGTCATCTTAATGGCGGTACATGCTTCCATCTCCCTAGGTTTGGATTTCTCTGCGGGGATGGACATGGCGCATGAGATCGGTCGCTTGTTCCACCGCACGGTCCATCCCACAGACCAATCTGGTCATTTCGTTATGGTGGCCTCTTTTGCACGGCATTCTTTCCGTTTGGACAAAGACAATGTGGGCTTGGCACTTGAATCAGCCATTGGTGGATATTGTTCTGCTCTCAAGGTATCTCAACTGCATGATCGTGTCTTCTCTTTCAATGTTTCGTGCAAAGAAGTTGGGTTTTTTATCTTGCATCAAAGGAGTTTTGTCTTCCTGCAATTCAAATGTTTCTTTCATCTTTGGGGTCATGGTGGCCCTGATTGGGTAAAGGAATTTTGGCTATGGCAATCTGAATGTGATCAGGAGTGGACTTTGATCAGTCCATCTAAGAGGAGAGCTAGGTTAGGCTTGGAAGCCATGCAACATGTCCCGGGGAAATCTTCTCTCCATTCTCAATCAACTAGATCTAAGCATTCCAAGCATATTCAATTTGCCACGTTCATGCAATACCCGGCTAAAAAGGTTATAATTATGGGCCTACGTCTGATGAGGTCACAACTGTCCGGGAGGCAGGTTACGTGGTCTCTGTGCATGAAGCTCTTCCTTCCACGTCATCGGCATCTTCGCCGGTGACAGTATCTTCTCCGTCGTCGGCATCTTCGCCGCCGGCGTGCCCAATCATTCAGTTTGGACCATTACCGCCTTCCCCGCAGGGTTTATCCCATGCATGCGGTACGTCTGGATGCTCGGGCGGTCTGTTGTTACCTGCCACGGCAAGTGTAGATCCACCCGTATTGCCTTCAGTTGCATCTTTGGGCCTTATCACGGCTTTGGGCTCTAGTGCCCAGCCCATATGCCTATCGGATGATGAAGTTGATAGCCCATCTTCGCCGACGAATCAGTTTCCCTCTCCGAAAGAAATTGTTGATGATCTGTAGAGTTTTGATGAGATGATTGAGGATTTAGCCGCAAGTTATTGGGACTGCCAAAATTGTTTGGGCATGCGCCACACGCCAGAGACCTGCACGAACCTGATATGGTGTAGAAATTGTTTTCGTTCTGGTCATATTTAAAAAGATTGCACCGGCCGTGCTCCTGACTTATCCCTTTGGGTGCCCAAAGTCCCATCACCTAGCTTTGGAAATCGTGAGAGGAAGAAAATTTACTCTGCCTCTTTGGCCTCTTCGGTTTCCTAAGAACAAATGCCTCAGCAGCAAAAAAACAACACCTCCTGCTACTCCGATGGCGTTGCCATCGACACACCCGCCGCCCCAAACCACATATCACCAAGCAGCACCAAGCTCTTATCCTAGCCCGCCCCCTCCAATGGCGGTGTATGAGATCGATCCCTTTCGCTTCATCCCGGCTGGCTTCGACATTGTGGATGGTGGTGCTGATCGTCTGCCGTGCACCCACTACACTCCCGCGATCCCTCCCCCCGAGCGCACGAGCAGTACATGGTGGGAATCGTGGAGCCTGCACCCCCGGCTCATCTGGTTGGTGCTCGTCGACAGCAGGTGCTCAACTTCTTAATCCAGACCATGCATGTTCCTGTCCGCTCTGCTCAAACTTGGTATCAAGGAGTTGGTTTATTCGAGATGGAAGATCCTGTGGTCTGTGCCTCCTTCACTTCGCATCCACCTTTTCCTTTGGGTTTAGATGAGGATGGTTAGGAGTTCTTTGTCAGGTTTATTTTGCATAACTAAGGAGACGGTTTTAGAGCTCTACATGGACACATGCAGGGTTGGTTGATGTTTATTGGCATACCTCTGGATTATCGTAATACACAGTGCATTGCAGATATGGTTAGCACCTTTGGTCAGTTCCACTACTAGAATAGTACATATCGTCGGAAGGTCAGGTCTTTGGTTCGCGCTTCGTTCCCTCACAACGTGTTGGTTCCACGCTCTGTTACTTTTAGGGAATTTGCCACTTGGGGCGGTACTCTAGTTTCTTGGACGGCTGGCTACTATATCCTGGATGGTGACTTTGTGGATGCTTTGATTACCGCCGATGAGGACTCAATGCCCCTGGATGGCAACCCATATCCTATGCCAGGGGCTAATGCTCCCCCTTAGCCCTTCTGGGCCATGCCACCTTACCCTGCTTTGGGTTGGAATGCGGTGCCCCCTGGCCATGAGCAAGGACACAATGATGTGCCAAGCTGGGACATAACTTGAACAATGACGATGGTTGGGGCCCTTGGGAGGATGCTATCCAGCCTGACCAAGATCCTGTACACGACCCAATCGTACAAGACCACAACTCCATGATCCTCAATCCTTCAATGAATTCTAACGATGATGCTGACATGGAAGAAGATCAACAGCCTTTGGTCCATGTTCATCCAGCAGGCCCTCTAGATCCTATTAATTTGGGCATTGTCAGGGTATTTTATGGGCCAGTGCTACCGCCAGCAATGATTTGGGAAAGATCCTTCAAGTCTTTGATGCCAGAGTTCTTCATAAAAAATGTTCCAAGCTGCCTGCCAGGTCTTTGCTTCCCACCCGTGCCTGTTAAGATGAGCTCCCCCCTTTTGGAGCAACACTGGCAATCCCTGGCCTATGATAAGTCTGATTTCTGCACACAGCCACGCTCCTCTGTTGTTCTTCAAGAGATACCAGATGATTTGCAGGACCCTGTCTCTCAAGCAATACATCATTCCCAGGATGACTTTCAGTTCACAACTATCACTCCCTCGCCCTTGGGAAAGAGACCAAGACAAGCTCGTCGCTCCAAGCGAGATGTTCATATTGTTGAGGAGTTGACTGATTTTTCTGTCGGAAGGATGACACGTAGCTGTGCAAAAAGGACTGGCATGAAGCCCACCTTTGCAATTCCTGTGAAGCCTACTCCTCTCCGTCGCCCCAAGGCCAAGAAGCTCAAGCTTGACAAGGATGCAGGCCAAGACACTCCGCTGCCACCTCCGACGCCCATCGCTACAATGCAGGCAATCGGTGCTTCACTTGGGATCGCTCCGGAGGAGTTATTAGTGGAGAAGCATATGGCTTCTCCTAAACAAGCTCCACAAGACGACAGTTCTCATGATGAGTGATCTACAGAGTTATTTGCTGGGACCATGGAAACACCTGGCCGTTTGTTCTTTTGGTTTACTTTTGTCTTATGTTGCTCTGAACTTGTCTATTGTGGCTGTGTGTTACTCTGCGGCACTTATAGCTGAGCTGTTAAGCAGCGCAGTTCGACTCTATTGTCTTTTGTTAGTTATCTATGGAGACTACATCGTTTCGTAATTGGAATGTGTTGTGCTGGAATGTGCGTGGCCTGAACTCTGATGCTCGACAGCGTGACATTAGAGCTAAGATAGAGGAGAGCCACTGCTCCATAATTTGTTTGCAGGAAACTAAGTGTGAGCAGTTCGACATTAGGAAGATTCGGTCCTTCTGCCCTAGGCGTTTTGATCAATTTGCTTTCTCTCCTTCTGTGGGTGCTTCTAGTGGAATCTTGGTGATTTGGAATTCTTCAGTATTTGAGGGGGAGCTAGTGGAAAGCTAGCGCTTCAGTATTGTTGTTTCTTTTAAGTCTGTTCATAACTTAGAATGATGGACTCTGGTTTCTATGTATGGGCCATGTGATGGTCAACCTAGAGACGATTTTGTGAGTTGGTTATATCACCTAACTATCCCCTTGGATGAGAATTGGTTGCTCCTTGGTGATTTTAACTTCATCCGCTCTCTAGATAATAGAAATCTGCCAAGAGGAGATATAAATGACATCTTTCTCTTTAATGAAATCATTGGCCGTCTTGGACTTGTCGAATTGCCAATAAAGGGTAGAAGCTTTACTTGGTCCAATATGCAGCAAATCCCTCTCTTGGAACAGCTTGATTGGTTCTTCACATCCTCTGATTGGATCTCTCACTACCCTAATACAGTTGTCTTTCCTTTGGCAAAAACCTCATCGGATCATGTGACATGTGTGGTTTCAATCGACACTAAAATTCCCAAGTCCAAGATTTTTAGGTTTGAAAATTACTAGGTTGAAATGCCAGGGTTTATGGAGTGTGTCAAGAAATCTTGGGAGGCCCCTGTTTTTTCTGATCTCTATGCATCCGCAGTTTTAACTAGGAAATTTAAACAGCTCAGGTATGACTTAAGAGTTTGGATTAAAAACCTCTCTTACCTTAAGAAGTTAACTATGGAATGCAGTAAAGTTATTATCTATTTTGATAAGTTGGAGGAGTTACGGCCACTAGTTAGATCTGAGTTCAATTTCAGGAAAATAGTCAAGCTGCATTATGAGCATTTGTTGAAGCTCCACTATATCTATTGGAAGCAGAGGTGTACGATTAGGTACATCAAGGTGGGTGAGGAAAACCAAAAAATTCCCATGCCATGGCATCTGAGCGCATGAGGAAAAACTCTATAGCTAGTCTAAAAACGCAGGGGATGGATGATCCTGTTTCTGATCATGATCAAATGGCGGGAATCCTCTGGGCTTCCTTCAAAAACCGAATGGGCCAGGCCCAGGACATTTCAATGGGCTATGATCTGGGCACACTCATCCAGCCTATCCCTGGTTTGGAGGAATTGTCGCTTCCCTTCTGTGATGCTGAGATTAAAAAGGTCTTGCAGGAGCTGCCAACTGACAGGGCGCCAGGGCCTGATGGTTTTAATGGCATGTTTGTCAAGCGTTGTTGGCCGATCATTGAGAAATATTTCTTAAGTTTGATCAAAGACTTTTATGAAGGGAAAGTTTCTCTGGAAAACATTAATGGGTCTCTCATTACCCTTATCCCTAAGATGTTATCTCCTGAGGGACCGGATGATTTTAGGCCCATTTCTCTTACAAACACCTGCTTGAAGTTTCTCACCAAGTTGCTGGCTAATAGGTTGCAAAGGGTGATTCTAAACTGCATCCATAAGAATCAGTATGGTTTTCTTAAGGGTAGAGCAATCCAGGACTGTCTGGCTTGGAGTTTTGAGTATATACATCAATGCAAACAGTCCAAGAGGCCTATTGTTATTCTGAAATTAGATTTTGCCAAGGCTTTTGATACTGTTAATCATGAGGTTATTTTGCTGATGCTCAAACACAAAGGTTTCGATGATAAATGGATTGGATGGATCAAAGAGATCCTTTCTACAGGGTCTTCTTCTGTGTTGCTAAATGGCATCCCTGGCAAGCAGTTCAAGTGCAAATGTGGGGTCAGACAAGGGGATCCTTTATCACCTCTTCTATTTGTAATTGCAGCTGACCTTTTACAATCTGTGATTAATCAAATGCTGACACATGGTGTCTTATCACTCCCAATCCCCACCCATGACCAGGAGTTTCCCATTATACAGTATGCTGATGATACTGTTACCTTTCTATCAGCTAGAGATGAGGAGCTGGTGGCTCTCAAGAACATGTTACTCACCTTTCAAGAATCTACTGGTCTCAAGGTCAATTTTGCAAAGTCCTCAATGATCCCACTCAACATTGATGAAGGTGAAGCAATTCGGTTAGCTGCTCTGTTTGGCTGCAGGATTGGCCAACTCCCTTTTACATATCTAGGGCTGCCCCTTGGAACCACTAGACCCAGGATTGTTGATCTGATGCCTTTAGTGGATACTTTCGAGAGACATTTGACTGCTAGCTCATGCATGCTCAATCAAGGATCATGCTTACAGCTCCTAACTTCGGTCCTGACTTCCATGCCAATTTACTTTCTTTGTAGCTTGCAAATCCCTCATGGGATTATCAAACAGTTGGACAGAATCTTCAGACAATGCCTCTGGAGGGGGAGTTCTGATGCTCCAAAGCAATCTTTGGCTGCTTGGGATCTAGTTTGTCGGCCAAAAGATAAAGGAGGTCTTGGTGTGATTAACTTAAACATCCAAAACAAAGGGCTCGTACTCAAGCATTTGCATAAGTTCTATAATAAGGTTGACATACCATGGGTGTCCCTCATCTGGAACAGTTATTATGCTGATGGTGTCCCACATGCTACAACCCCGGTGGGGTCCTTTTGGTGGAGAGATATCCTCAATCTCCATGATGCGTACACACCTATTGCCTCAGTGCACATCAACATGGGTGACTCTGCTCTGTTCTGGACTGATGCTTGGCATATTGGTGGATCTTCTAGACCTTTATGTTGGAGATTGCCAAGGTTATTTTCCTTTGTTAACAATGACAAGGTTTTAGTGCATGAATTCCTCATATCACAGGATATTTTTTCAATGTTCTTCTTTCCATTGTCTCATGAGGCTGCTCAAGAGTTGCATGTGCTAGAGAATTGGATAATGGCCTTGGACAGGGACACTAACATACCGGATGTTTGGGTCTGGCCGGGCAAATCTGGTGCATTCTCAGCCAAGAGTTTCGACACCTTAACGCACTCACATTTGCCCACAATTCAACCATGTAAATGGTTGTGGAAAAGCATATGCACATTGAAGATCAAAGTCTTTGGCTGGTTACTTTTCTTTGACAGGCTTAACACCAAGGACCTCCTGATCCGCAGGCACTGGAGATCCACTTTGGATGATAATCTTTGTGTTATCTGTTAGGAACTCTCATATGAGGATAGGCTGCATTTGTTCTTCAACTGCAATTTCAGTCGGAGGGTTTGGAACTGTCTTTCTATTGATTGGCCAAGAGGGCCGGACATTTTGCAATGTATCCAACATGCTAGATCAAGTTTCAGGCATACTTTCGTCTTTGAAGTAATGCTGACAGCTGCCTGGAACATTTGGATCCTCAGCAATGGAAGAACTTTTAGAGGGGAGAGAGCTACTTTTGCTGCTTGGAGGTCTAACTTTGTACATGATCTCACACTTCTATCTCATAGGCTCAAGGAGGATAGCAGCATCAAGCTTAAAGCTTGGATAAATGCTTTAGTCTAATTAGTCTAGGTAGGTTAATGTACTCTGGTTCTTTAGCTTTCTAGACTAGTTTGTTAGCTCTTGTATATATTCCTTTTGTACTTTTGTACAGTTATTTCATTTTAATAAAGGGCTGTGGGGCTTTGCCTCACAGTAAATATTCAAAAAAAACATGCCAAAGAGGACCAAAGATGGGCCGAAAGCAAGGGCAGACTTGAAATCAATGGGCATCAGGGAGGAGCTTCACGCTAATGACGATGATGATGATGATAACGAGGCGAAGCAGGACACGGAAAGTCATCGCAAAGGAAAAAAGGCCAAGAAGACCGGAAATGACTACCCTCCCATGTGCTTCACTCTAAGTCAGGAGGAGATCGAGCAGTTTTTCACCTGCCTCGTAGGAGTTAAACTTCCTTACAGTTACGCGGGGAAGATAAGAAGATACCTAGACTCAGCGAAGCAGAAGTTCAGCGGGATGAAGTCTCACGATTGTCACGTGCTGATGACGCAGATACTTCCAATCCATGGGATCATGGATGCGCACGTCCGTGAAACGCTATTTGGCCTATGCAATTTTTCGACGTCATCTCTCGGAAGTCGGTTGGCGTGAGGCAACTCAGAAGGCTACAGGAAGAGATCGTGGTGATACTATGCGAGCTTGAGATGTACTGCCCACCTGCATTCTTCGATGTTATGGTGCATCTGCTTGTCCATATCATGGAGGATATCATCCAACTCGGGCCGACGTTCCTACACAGCATGATGCCGTTCGAAATGATGAATGGTGTCATCAAAGGATACATTCGCAACATGTCACGTCCAGAGGGAAGCATAGCCAGGGGCTTTCTGACCGAAGAGTGCATCTCCTACTGCACGAATTATCTAGTCATCGAGAAACCCGTTGGTCTGCCCGTCAACAGGCACCTCGGCAGGCTCGCTGGATGGGGTCATGACGAGGGTCGCCGCGAAATGCATGTCGACTTCGAGGGTTGACTCACCAACTTTGAAAGAGCAAACCTAGTTGCGCTACAACACATAGACGTGGTCGATCCTTGGGTGGTAGAGCACAAAACCTTTATTGAGAAGACGTACAATGACCAAGGCCAACAGAGGACGGACGGAGATATAATCAAAGAGCACAACTCATGTTTCACGCGTTGGTTCAAGGAGAAGCTTCTGTCATACCCTTTACATGAGGATTCTTTCGCGGAAGAAAAACTCATTTTCGCCTTGTCACAGGGCGCCGAGCACAACCTGATGACCTATGAGGCGTACGATATCAACGGCTACACATTCTACACTGAGGACAAGGACATGAAGAGCGATGGTTATCAGAACTCTGAGGTAACGATGGAATCCTACGCCGGTAACAACAAGGACAGATACTACGGAAGGATCAAGGAGATCTGGAAGCTGAGCTATGCTGGAGAGAAGGTCCCGATGTTCCGTGTCAGATGGGACAAGAGCGTCATAAAAGAAGGCCGGTATTTCACCACCATGGTTATACCCGAAGCCAAATCCAAGACCGCGGGCGCAAACGTCCCCTGAAAAATGAGCCATGGGTACTGGCTTCCCGAGTGGACCAATGCTTCTTCATTACCGACCCGTCAAAGCCCAGTCGTGTTGTCGTGATGAGAGGCAAAAGTAAGATCATCGGAATGGACGGAGTCGCCAATGAGCAAGACTTCGACAAGTGCGGTGACCCGAAGATGGAACATGACGATGACGATGAAGTGCCATACACCACAAGAAGAAGCAGGACCACCCTACCTAAAGGACGTCCATTCAACAGAAGAACTCCATTTGCGAAAAAGATGGGAAAGAAGATTGTGAAAAGATAGCTAGCTAAGATCGATTGTATTTAAATCATAGTCTTCATTTCTCGATTGTATTTCGACATTTTGAAATGATACTTCTTCTATGCTAGTCCTCATGAATATTGAATTTGTTAATGTTTTTTGAACTCATGAATATTTTTAAATTTCATGGGCACTTTTTGAATTCATGAATATTCTTCAAATTTGATGATATTTTTTCATATTCATAAATGTTTTACCAATTCACAAATGAATGTAACTAAAAATCCAAAAAAATATTGATGATATTTTTAAGTAACAAATTTGATGAATTTTCAAATAACAAATTTGATGATATTTTCAATTAAAAATAAAAAAACAAATTTGATGATATTTGATGATATCTTCTGTTCTAGTCCTCATGAAAATAACAAATTTGATAAAAAACAAATTATTAGATGCAGTAAAAAATAATGAAAAAAGTTACTAATGGTGCACCAGAGGAGGGTGCGCCATTGCTATCAGTGTTTTTATGGCACACCCCTAGATGGTGCACCATTACTAACATTCCCCCCTCTAGCTGGATACCCCTTCGCCCGATCCCCCTTCCCTCTCCCTCGCCAGATCCCCCTTCCCTCCTTCGCCACACCCGCTCCGATGACCCCCGCGCCCGCTCCGACGACCCTCGCGCCCGCTCCACACCCGCTCCGGCTCCCCTGTTGGATAAGGCCGAGCCAGACCCCCTGTGCAAACCCTAGCACCTCCCCACTTCCCCTCCCCTCGCGCTGCTTCACCCGACTAGGTCGTCGCCGTCACCGCATCGTCCCCGCGACCACCGTCGTCCCCGCACCCCACCAAGGAGTCCAGGAGCTCTACAGTATTCTTCTACGTCATCTATGGCCACCTGTTCGAGCTCGACAACTCTGCATCGTGCGGATCGAGGTCTTCTTCCACCTTCGGCCACCGCGGCCTCACCGTCGATCCGCGTCACCTCGTCAACCCTGGGCCCGCATGAGCTCGCCATCGTCTTCCTCTCGGTGAGCTGCACCAGTTCCCCTTCCCCTTCGATTTCGTCGTCGTAGATTGTCGCACCATCGCGCCCCGGCTCCTGGTTGCCGCCCCCCATGGCCGTACTCCTCTCGGCCCCTGGCCGCGCCCTGGCCCCGCCCAGGCGCGCTCACCGCACCGCGATCGCGCCTCCACTACGCTCGGGCCGCGCCCAGCCGTATCGCCCAATCTGATGGTGTATACTTCTTATGTTCTTTCCAATTTGTTTCTTTTTACCATGCTTTGCTTGTGTGTTCCTGCTGCTTGACTAATTGAACACCTGTTGTTGCTACTGTGGGACAATGTTCCTTATTTTCTTCCTGATGTTGCTATTTCCATTGAAGTACTCACATGTGTTCTAGATGAGCTGCTGCTAGTTAGTTCCCCTTAGACTATATTCTAGATTGCATAGCATAACTCCAGAATTTTGTCATTGCACACCTGCGCATATATTTCTATTGTGAGCATAACTCCAGAATTTATTTATCTGTGATTCGTATTGGGTTAAAAACTGGGGTGACTCTGGCTGTAAACTGAACTTGGTTCGGTTAAAAACTGCACTGTCAAATCTGGACAGCAAGCTTATATCTGAAAAATGAGTTAGCTAGGCTCAGAATTTTGAGTTGGCCCCTTTACATAAGTTTTAGATAAAGTTTCAAGTTTCTTTAGAGTATTTATTTGTGTCGTTTGGATGTACAGTTTGAGAGCAGCTATCAGTTTAGTTTGCTGTACCAAAATATATGTTCCTGGGTACAGTATTTTGAGGTGGTATTAAAATAAAGTTACAACATGAAAATTTTGGAGGTTGTTCTGTAGATACTTAAAACACATATCACTTGTCAGGTATCGTTCAATATATTAAATCCTATGAAATTATCAAAGTGGGTTGTACTATGTTGGACAGAATTTTATGTTTGGACTTGGATGAATGTAACCAGACTTATACTCTCAGATTTTGTCATAGTTGATGGCGTGAGGACTTATAATGTGATAAAGTATATACGTTGTTGCAACACCTCCATATGAAAGTAGAGGCACATTGTGGTGTTAGTTTGCTGGGTTTTGTCTCCGACCATCGTGTCGTGATGATTTTGCAGGTACCCCGAGAGGCCCTTGAGTTTGCCGGAATGTCGATTAACTTTCGTTCCGGCTAATTTGGGTACTCCATATGTCATATTTTCAGCAAAGGTCATGCTGAAATTTTCCGTGAATTTAAGCATGACTTTGCTAAAAATAGGACATATAGGGTACTTCGACTAATGCATGGGTCGGGGTATCCTAGTACTTAATTAAGTAGGATCAACTGCCTCTTGTGTTATGCATGGGCCTCAGCGTCGACAAACCCTAAATGATAAAACCTTGGCTTTTAGGGTGCCTCGGTGTCGATAAAAACCTAAATGATGAAAGCTTAGGCTTTT
The DNA here is from genome assembly GCF_003073215.2 of Triticum urartu. Lineage (NCBI taxonomy): Eukaryota > Viridiplantae > Streptophyta > Magnoliopsida > Poales > Poaceae > Triticum > Triticum urartu. Next base: position 487,865,578 of record NC_053027.1, read on the forward strand.
AGGGTGCCTCGGCATCGACAAACCCTAAATGATAAAAGCTTAGCTTTTAGGATGCCTCGGTGTCGACAAACCCTAAATGCTGAACCATGATCTTGTTCCTTGACAATAACCAACTTTTTGACCATTTTTTCCTATTTAGAGTGAAACATGGCCCACAACGATGAGGCCAGCGGTTCAGGCAAGGCATTCTGGGAGCTGTCCCAGGAGATGGAGGAAGAACCTCACCGCTATGAGGACGCCGCGGAAGACACCGATCCCGACTACACAACCCCTAGTGGCGTCGGGGATGACACCACTGATGGTGCCGCCGAGGATGCCACCACTGATGATGGCGGCGCATGCACAGATGGCAGCCAACCGAAGAGGCAACGGAAGGACCGGCGCCCGAACGTGCTCGGCGCCGTCAAGGAGGAATTTACTGAAGTGTCCTCCGAGGGGCATCCAACGGCGCCCAAAGAAATAGTCAAGGGGTATACGGGACAGCTCGGGTGCATTCTCCGGAGCACCATCTCGATCAACACCGAGAACCTAAGGCATCGTGACCGAGGGAATTTGCGCAACCTCCTCTTCACGAAGCTGCACGAACGATACAAGTTCCCCGGTGACTTCGCAAGCACACGCCTCTCAGGGAATAAAGTGAACAGTGCCGCCGTCACGAAGATGAGCACAACCCTGGCTACTTGGAGAGCCTTAGTGAAGAGCATGATTGAAAAAGGTGATAGTTATGAGAAGATCAAGGAGAAAAATCCTTCGATTAGCAAAGACGACTATCGGGAGTTCAAGATCAAGTGCGAGAGCAACGCATCTGCAGAATCAAGTCAGTGGGGGAAAGAGATGCGGGAGTTGAACTTCAGGGTCCACAAACTCGGTCTCGGCGGTTAGAGAGTGGCGGAACCTATATGGGACAAGGAGGATGCGGAGCGTGCCGAGCAAGGCCTACCGCCCCTCTTCGAGAAATACCGTGACAAGCAGACCAGGAACTATGTCAGGGCCCGGTACAAGATTGACCCGGTAACCAAGGAGCTTACCACGGATTCGAAGACCAAGGCGCTTGAGCGTGTTCTGGTAAGGAATACACCCCCGCGTAATTAGCTCCATATGGTTGCATTCTAATTAATGAAGCCAAATTTCTAAATGGTTCACGTTCCTTCCGCAGGACACTGAAAGCAGTAGCGCGGGGTCGTCTCAGAGCTCCCCTTTCGACACCCCTTTAAATAGAGCGTTGAACGTAATGAAAAACAAGGATAAGCTCAGTAAGCCGACGTCAGCTGGTCGTGTGGCCGGCAAAGGCTTGTCCACGAAATGGCCGGAGTACTATACCGCTGGGCGAAAGGAGAGAAAGACCAGCTCAGAAAGCCAGGAGCGCGAGGTTCAACAACTCAAGGCACAAGTGGCGTGGATTCCGGAGATCGTCGAAGAGCAAGTGCGAGACCAACTGGGAGCGACGATCACCGCCATTATGCCTACCTTGGTTTCTGGGCTGCATGCGTGGATTGCGGGAGGCTGTTGGGGATCGTAGCAGAAATTTATAATTTTCTACGCGTCACCAAGATCAATCTATGGAGTAATCTAGCAACAAGGGGAAGGAGAGTGCATCTACATACCCTTGTAGATCGCTAAGCAAAAGCGTTGCAAGAACGCGGATGAAGGAGTCGTACTCGCAGCGATTCAGATCGCGGTTGATTCCGATCTAAGCGCCGAACAACGGCGCTTCCGCGTTTAACACACGTGTAGACCGGTGACGTCTCCTGCGCCTTGATCCAGCAAAGGGAGAAGGAGAGGTTGGGGAAGACTCCGTCCAGTAGCAGCACGACGGCGTGGTGGTGGAGGAGCGCGGAACTCCAGCAGGGCTTCGCCAAGCACTACGAGAGACGAGTAGGGAGAGAGGTAGGGCTGCGCCAACAGGGAAAGAACTTCATGTGTTGGGGTGCCCCTTTGCCTCCACTATATATAGGGGGAGAGGGAGGGCTGCACCCCCACCTAGGGTTCCCTCCCCAAGGGGTGCGGCAGCCCTAGATCCTATCTAGGGTGGAGGCCACAAGGGGGAGAGGGGGAGGCGCACCTGGGGTGGGCCTTAGGGCCCATCTGCCCTAGGGTTTGCCCCCCTCCGCTCTAGGAGGCGCCTTGGGCCTTGGTGGGAGGCGCCCCAGCCCACCTAGGGGCTGGTCCCTTCCCACTTTTGGCCCATGTAGGCCTCCAGGGCCCGTGGCCCCTCTCGGTGGACCCCCGGACCGCTTCGGTGGTCCCGGTACACTACCGGTGATGCCCGGAACACTTCTGGTGGCCAAAACCATACTTCCTATATATCAATCTTTACCTCCGGACCATTCCGGAACTCCTCGTGACATTCGGGATCTCATCCGGGACTCCGAACAACATTCGGTAACCGTGTACATACTTTCTCTATAACCCTAGCGTCATCGAACCTTAAGTGTGTAGACCCTACGGGCTCGGGAGTCATGCAGACATGGCCGAGACAACTCTCCGGTCAATAACCAACAGCGGGATTTGGATACCCATGTTGGTTCCCACATGCTCCACGATGATCTCATCAGATGAACTACGATGTCAAGGATTCAATCAATCCCGTATACAATTCCCTTTGTCTATCGGTACGATACTTGCCCGAGATTCGATCGCCGGTATCCCGATACCTTGTTCAATCTCGGTACCGGCAAGTCTCTTTACTCGTTCCGTAACACATCATCCCGTGATCAACTCCTTGGTCACATTGTGCACATTATAATGATGTCCTACCGAGTGGGCCCAGAGATACCTCTCCGTTTACACGGAGTGACAAATCCCATTCTCGATTCGTGCCAACCCAACAGACACTTTCGGAGATACACGTAGTGCACCTTTATAGCCACCCAGTTATGTTGTGACGTTTGGCACACCCAAAGCACTCCTACGGTATCCGGCACAATCTCATGGTCTAAGGAAATGATACTTGACATTAGAAAAGCTTTAGCATACGAACTACACGATCTTTGTGCTAGGCTTAGGATTGGGTCTTGTCCATCACATCATTCTCCTAATGATGTGATCCCGTTATCAACGACATCCAATGTCCATGGTTAGGAAACCGTAACCATCTATTGATCAACGAGCTAGTTAACTAGAGGCTTACTAGGGACATGGTGTTGTCTATGTATCCACAATGTATCTGAGTTTCCTATCAATACAATTCTAGCATGGATAATAAACGATTATCATGAACAATTAAATATGATATAATAATAACTAATTTATTATTGCCTCTAGGGCATATTTCCAACAGTCTCCCACTTGCACTAGATTCAATAATCTAGTTCACATCGCCATGTGATTAACACTCACAGGTCACATCACCATGTGACCAACATCCAAGAGTCTACTAGACTCAATGATCTAGTTCACATCATTATGTGATTAACACTCAAAGAGTTCTGGGTTTGATCATGTTATGCTTGTGAGAGAGGTTGTAGTCAACAGGTCTTGCCATATTCAGATCCCTATGTGTTTCGCAAAACTTTATGTCATATCATAGATGCTGCTACCACGTTCCACTTGGAGCTATTCCAAATTGTTGCTCCATTATACGTATCCGGTATCTCTACTTAGAGCTATCCAGATAGGTGTTAATCTTGCATCGACGTAACTCTTTACGTTGAACTCTTTATCATCTCCATAACCGAGAAACATTTCCTTATTCCTCTAAGGATAATTTCGACCGCTATCTGGTGATCCACTCCTAGATCACCTTTGTACCCTCTTGCCAGACATGTGGCAAGGCACACATCAGGTGCGGTACTTCAGCATGGCATACCGTATAGAGCCTATGACAAAAGCATAGGGGACGACCTTCGTCCTTCCTCTTTCTTCTGCCGTGGTCAAGCTTTGAGTCTTACTCAACTTCACACCTTAGAACTCAGGTAAGAACCCCTTCTTTGACTGATCTATTTTGAACTCCTTAAAAAACATGTCATGGTGTGCGTTCTTTGAAAGTATCATCAGGCGTCTTGATCTATCTATATAGATCTTGATGCCCAATATGTAAGCAGCTTTATCCAGGTCTTCCTTTGAAAAACACTCTTCAAACAACCGTTTATGCTTCCAGAAATTCTACATTATTTCGGATCAACAATATGTCATCCACATATACTTATCAGGAATGTTGTATTGCTCCCACTCACTTTCTTGTAAATACAAGTTTCTAGCAAACATTGTATAAACCTAAAAGCTTTGATCACTCCATCAAATCATATATTTCGACTCCGAGATGCTTGCTCTAGTCCATAGAAGTATTCCTGGAGCCAGCATACCTTTTAGCATCCTTAGGATCGACAAAACCTTTTATTGTATCACATACAACTTTTTCTTACGAAAACTGGTAAGAAAACTTGTTTTGACATCCATCTGTCAGATTTCATAATCGAAAAATACAGCTAATGCTAACATGATTCTGACGGACTTAAGCATCGCTACGGGTGAGAAATTCTCATCGTAGTCAACTCCTTGAACTTGTGAAAAGACTCTTTCCCACAAGTCAAACTTCATAGACGGTAACATTACCGCCCACGTCCGTCTTCTTCTTAAAGATCCATTTATTCTCAATAGCTTGTCGATCATCGGGCAAGTCCACCAAAGTCCATACTTTGTTCTGATACATGGATCCTATCTCGAATTTCATGGCTTCTAACCATTTGTCGGAATACGGGCCCACCATCGCTTCTCCATAGCTCGTAGGTTCATTGTTGTCTAACAACATGATATCTAAGACAAGATTACCGTACCACTCAGGAGTAGTACATATCCTTGTCGACCTATGAGGTTCGATAGCAACTTGATCTGAAGCTTCATGATCACTATCATTAACTTCCTATTCTACAGACATAGGTGCCACGGAAAACATCTTTCTGTGTTGCATCACTCTCTGGTTGAAATAAAGGTTCGACAACCTCATCAAGTTCTATCTTCCTCCCACTCAATTCTTTCGAGAGAAACTCCTTCTCGAGAAAGGACCCGTTCTTAGCGACAAACAATTTGCCCTCGGATCTGAGATAGAAGGTATACCCAACTATCACCTTTGGGTATCCTATGAAGATGTGTTTGTCCGCTTTTGGGTTCGAGTCTCTCCAGCCAAAGCCTTAAGCATCGCAACCCCAAACATTAAGAAACGACAACTTTGGTTTCTTGCCAAACCAATGTTCATACGACATCGTCTCAACGGACTTAGATGGTGTCCTATCTAAAGTGAATGTAGCTGTCTCTAACGCCTAACCTCAAAATGAAAACGGTAGGTCGGTAAGAGACATCATAGATCGCACCATATCTCATAAGGTTCGATTACGACGTCCGGACACACCATTACCCTGTGGTGTTCCAGGTGGCTTCAATTGTGAAACAATTCCACAATGTCTTAAGTGATTGCCAAACTCATAACTCATAAATTCTCTTCGATAAGATCGTAGGAATTTGATCTTCTTGTTATGATGGTTCTTAACTTCACTCTGAAACCGCTTGAACTTTTCAAACGTTTCACACTTGTGCTTCATTAAGTAAATATACCTATATCTGCTCAAATAGTCAGTAAAGATGAGAAAATAGTGATATCCACCGCACGCTTCAATTCTCATTGGATCACACGCATCAGCATGTATGATTTCCAATAAGTCATTTGCCCGTTTCATTGTACCTGAAGACAGGGTCTCTGTCATCCTGCCATGAGGCATGGCTAGCATGTGTCAAGCGATTCAAAATCAAGTGACTCCAAACATCCATCGATATGGAGTTTCTTCATGCAACTTACGCCAATATGACCTAAGCGGAAGTCCCACAAGAAAGTGGTACTATCATTATTAACTCTACATCTTTTGGCGTGAACATGTGTATTACCACGACCGAGATTCAATGAACCATTCACATAGGGTGCATGACCATGAAAGGTATTATTCATGTAAATAGAATAACCATTATTCTCTAACTTAAATGAATAACCGTATTGCAATGAACATGATCTAATCATATTCATGCTCAACGTAGACACCTGATACCATTTATCTAGGTTCAATACTAATCCCGAAGGCAGTTGGAGCATGCGATGGTGATCTCATCAACTTTGGTGACACTTCCAACACACATCGCCACCTCGCCCTTAGCCAGTCTCTGTTTAGTCCGTAGCTTTTGCTTCAAGTCACCAATAATAGCAACTGAACCGGTATCCAATACCCAGGTGCTATCAGGAGTACTAGTGAGGTACACATTAATAACACGTATATACTTTGTTGAAGTTTCCAGCCTTCTTATCTACCATGAATTTGGGGTAATTCCGCTACCAGTGATTGTTCCCTTTACAATAGAAGCACTTAGTCTCGGGTTTAGGTTCAACCTTGGGTTCCTTCACTGGAGCGACAACTGGTTTGCCATCCATGAAGTTTCCCTTCTAGCACTTGCCCTTCTTGAGACTAGTGGTCTTGTTAAACCATCAACACTTGATGCTCCTTCTTGATTTCTACCTTTTGCGGTCTTAAGCACCGTGAACAGCTTCGGGATCAACTCCATCCCTTGCATGTCATAGTTCATCACGAAGATCTAGTAGCTTAGTGATAGTGGCTAGAGAACTCTATCAATCACTATCTTATCTAGAAGTTTAACTCCCACTTGATTTAAGTGATTGTAGCACCCAGACATTTTGAGCACATGCCCACTAGCTGAGCTATTCTCCTCCATCTTGTTGGCAAAAGAACTTGTCAGAGGTCTCATACCTCTCAACACGGGCATGAGCCTGAAATCCCAATTTCAGCTCTTGGAACATCTTATATGTCTTATGACGTTCAAAACATCATTGGAATCCCGATTCTAAGCCGTAAAGTATGGTGCACTAAACTATCAAGTAGTCACCAGGATGTGTCTGTCAGGTGTTCACAACATCCACAGACGATGTTGTAGGGGTTTGCACATCGAGCGGTGCATCAAAGATGTAAGCCTTCTGTGTAGCAATGAGGACACTCCTCGGACTATGGACCCAGTCCGCATTATTGCTTACAATACCTTTCAACTTGGTCTTCCTCTAGGAACGTATTGAAACAGGGAGCTACAACATGAGCTATTTATCTACAACATATTTGCAAAGACAATTTAGACTATGTTCATGATAATTAATTTCATCTAATCAAATTATTTAATGAACTCCCACTCAGATAGACATCCCTCTAGTCATCTAAGTGAAACATGATCCGAGTTAACTAGGCCGTGTCCGATCATCATGTGAGACAGACTAGTCAACATCAGTGAACATCTTCATGTTGATCGTATCTTCTATATGACTCATGCTCGACCTTTCGGTCTTCCGTGTTCCGAGGCCATGTCTGTACATGCTAGGATCGTCAAGTCAACCTAAGTGTTTCGCATGTGTTCTGAGGCCATGTCTGTACATGCTAGGCTCGTCAACACCCGTTGTATTCGAACGTTAGAATGTATCACACCCGATCATCACGTGGTGCTTCGAAACAACGAACCTTCGCAACGATGCACAGTTAGGGGGAACACTTTTCTTGAAATTTTAGTGAGGGATCATCTTATTTAAGCTACCATCGTTCTAAGCAAATAAGATGTAAAACATGATAAACATCACATGCAATCAAATAGTGACATGATATGGCCAATATAATTTTGCTCCTTTTGATCTCCATCTTCGGGGCTCCATGATCATCGTTGTCACCGGCATGACACCATGATCTCCATCAACATGATCTCCATCATCGTGTCTTCTTGAAGTTGTCTCGTCATCTATTACTTCTACTACTATGGCTAACGCTTTAGCAATAAAGTAGAGTAATTACATGACATTTATGTTCACACGCAGGTCATAAATAAATTAAGACAACTCCTATGGCTCCTGCCGGTTGTCATACTCATCGACATACAAGTCGTGATTCCTATTACAAGAACATGATCAATCTCATACATCACATATATCATTCATCACATCCTTTTGGCCATCTCACATCACAAGGCATATGCTGCAAAAACAAGTTAGACGTCCTCTAATTGTTGTTGCAAGTTTTTACGTGGCTGCTATAGGTTTCTAGCAAGAACGTTTCTTCCCTACGCCAAACCACAACGTGATATGCCAATTTCTATTTACCCTTCATAAGGGCCCTTTTCATCGAATCCAATCCGACTAAAGTGGGAGAGATAGACACCTGCTAGCCACCTTATGCAACTAGTGCATGTCAGTCGGTGGAACCTGTCTCATGTAAGAGTACGTGTAAGGTCGGTCCAGGCTGCTTCATCCCACGATGCCGCCGAATCAAGATAAGACTAGTAACGGCAAGTAAATTGACAAAATTGACGCCCACAACTGCTTTGTGTTCTACTCGTGCATAGAAACTACGCATAGACCTAGCTCATGATGCCACTGTTGGGGATCGTAGCAGAAATTTAAAATTTTCTACGCATCACCAAGATCAATCTATGGAGTAATCTAGCAACAGGGGGAAGGAGAGTGCATCTACATACCCTTGTGGATCGCTAAGCGGAAGCGTTGCAAGAACGCGGATGAAGGAGTCGTACTCGCAGCGATTCAGATCGCGGTTGATTCCGATCTAAGCGCCGAACAACGGCGCCTCCGCGTTCAACACACGTGCAGCCCGGTGACGTCTCCTGCGCCTTGATCCAGCAAAGGGAGAAGGAGAGGTTGGGGAAGACTCCGTCCAGCAGCAGCACGATGGCGTGGTGGTGGTGGAGGAGCGCGAAACTCCAGCAGGGCTTCGCCAAGCACTATAAGAGACGAGGAGGGAGAGAGGTAGGGCTGCGCCAACAGGGAAAGAACTTCATGTGTTGGGCTGCCCCTTTGCCTCCACTATATATAGGGGGAGAGGGAGGGCTGCGCCCCCACCTAGGGTTCCCACACCAAGGGGTGCGGCATCCCTAGATCCTATCTAGGGTGGCGGCCACAAGGGGGAGAGGGGGAGGCGCACCTGGGGTGGGCCTTAGGGCCCATCTGCCCTAGGGTTTGCCCCCCTCCCCTCTAGGAGGCGCCTTGGGCCTTGGTGGGAGGCGCCCCAGCCCACCTAGGGGCTGGTCCCTTCCCACTATTGGCCCATGTAGGCCTCCGGGGCCCATGGCCCCTCCCGGTGGACCCCCGGACCCCTCCGGTGGTCCCGGTACACTACCGGTGATGCCCGGAACACTTCCGGTGGCCAAAACCATACTTCCTATATATCAATCTTTACCTCCGGACCATTCCGGAACTCCTCGTGACGTCCGAGATCTCATCCGGGACTCCGAACAACATTCGGTAACCACGTACATACTTTCCCTATAACCCTAGCGTCATCGAACCTTAAGTGTGTAGACCCTACGGGCTCGGGAGTCATGCAGACATGGCCGAGACAACTCTCCGGTTAATAACCAACAACGGGATCTGGATACCCATGTTGGTTCCCACATGCTCCACGATGATCTCATCGGATGAACCACGATGTCAAGGATTCAATCAATCCTGTGTACAATTCCCTTTGTCTATCGGTATGATACTTGCCCGAGATTCGATCATCGGTATCCCGATACCTTGTTCAATCTCGTTACCGGCAAGTCTCTTTACTCGTTCCGTAACACATCATCCCGTGATCAACTCCTTGGTCACATTGTGCACATTATGATGATGTCCTACCGAGTGGGCCCAGAGATACCTCTTCGTTTACATGGAGTGACAAATCCCAGTCTCGATTCATGCCAACCCAACAGACACTTTCGGAGATACCCGTAGTGCACCTTTATAGCCACCCAGTTACGTTGTGACGTTTGGCACACCCAAAGCACTCCTACGGTATCCGGGAGTTGCACAATCTCATGGTCTAAGGAAATGATACTTGACATTAGAAAAGCTTTAGCATACGAACTACACGATCTTTGCTAGGCTTAGGATTGGGTCTTGTCCATCACATCATTCTCCTAATGATGTGATCCCGTTATCAACGACATCCAATGTCCATGGTCAGGAAACCGTAACCATCTATTGATCAACGAGCTAGTCAACTAGAGGCTTACTAGGGACATGGTGTTGTCTATGTATCCACACATGTATCTGAGTTTCCTATCAATACAATTCTAGCATGGATAATAACGATTATCATGAACAATGAAATATGATATAATAATAACTAATTTATTATTGCCTCTAGGGCATATTTCCAACAGAGGCGGCATTGGTGTCTCCTGTGGCGGCGCCGGCATTGCGGATTAATACACCCGGGTGTGGGAAGAATATGCCGGCCGGCACCTTGGCAGCAAGCGGCCCCTCCGTCACTTGCACGCCCGCCGTTGGTGGTGCCTCAACATTAGCCGAGCTCGACGCCATCACGGTAACTAATTAAGCCTCTCGGCCGATGACTTCATCTCCTTGCCTTTGACTGGGCATCCCTGATGCCCTACATGTTTTCGCAGGGCGCCGCCGATGTTCCGTGCACTCTCCTGCACTTCGTGAATGACGAGTTGGTCGATTTCACCAAGGGCAGAATCATTCAACCGGGCAGCCGCGTGTTCCACGGTAATCCGATGCCACCCACCGTTTATAGGGTTCAACTGGTTCGGGTGTTGTCGGGCTTCGACAACATGTTACCTCCGTATCGACCCCATGGGGCCGACGAAGATGATGTGATGACCCTCAGTTCCTGCATAAGCTGGCCCATGCTTTGGCTGAAGAGTCAGATTCATTTGGGGGCGGGTGACACCACCCCACAGACAACACCGCCAGTCGTGTCGGCGCCAAGCCATGGCAAGACCCCCGCAACACTACCGGACATGTCGGACATGGATATGGCACAGGATCCGGACATGCATATGGCACAGGATCCGGACGACAACGACGGTACATTTACCAACATTGATAAGTACTTCAACGAACATGGGTACGGTGATGAATTCTTGGGGCCTCCTTCTCAAGAACCCAACCCTGCAAAAGACGATCTAGCTGGTACCGCGGAGAAACCCAGTTGCAACAAGCATCATCTGGCGTTCAGTTCTCAGGAGATGCCTCCACCTGGCGCCTTCACCGAGCCTCAGATAGCCAAGGTGCGAAATATTATCAGCCCCAACATACTCAAGAAGGTTGTCTGTGAGTAGAACTCGATCCCATTACAGCAGAAGAAGAAGGGACGGAAAATAAAGAGTAACAAGGGTGCGAGCCAGCCAGCACCGAGTATGATCCGTGCTCAGGACGGGCCACCTTCACCTAAGGATATCTCGAGGAGGGTGCATGTGGCGGGTAGGCCGATGCTACCGACTAATCTGCTCAATGCTGCAACCGGTGCTATGCGGAGTCTGCATGACAGTGTTCTTTCTTTGGAGAAGCGGCGTCTCCGAGAGAATGATGTGGCATACCCGGTTTTCGTGGCCAAGGTGCTAGAGGGCAAGGGCTTTGTGGATTGCGCCACCGGGGGTATGATCGTCCTGCGGTTTGATGACATCTTCGCTATGTTTAACCTTTATCCGCTGCACTAAACCTTCGTTTGGTTATTTTCGTATGGAGATGCAGATCATTAGAGATAAGACCCCGGACATCGTGATAGTCGACCCCTTCTACATGCGTGCCAAGATCTTGGGCAGCGCTGGGGACCGGCAAGTCACGAGTTCATACCTCGAAGGTGTCATTCTGGCAAACCCAGATAAGGATAACTTCCTCATGCCTTGCGTTCCCGAGTAAGTCACCCCCTCACCACCCCGTAACATATGATTTCTTAGATTTTGATTGTTCTTTTTTTTCTAACATTCCGTGTTTTGTGCAGTGACACACATTACACACTCATCCTCTTAAGCCCGAAATATTCCATGGCCACGTATTTCGACTCGGACCGTCAGTCGAAGAAAGACTACACAAATATCAAGAAAGTTCTTGATGATGTTCTCCTCGGCTACGCCAGATCTGGAGGCACCTTTAGCAGACCAATTCGTAGGTACGGCAAGCACGTGTTCGCCCACAAAACGACGTTCCCTGCATCAAGCAGCCGCCTGGCGGTCAGAAGGATGCCTACTACGCCCTCCATCACATGTGGGCAATCGTATAGGACCATAATCACCTTCTGCTACCAAATAATCTCAAAGATTGGGCCGCAAGCTTGTCGGCAATCCAGGACGCAGACATCAGACAAGAATTCTTTCGCATCCAGTCGGAGTTTGCGGAAATCATCCATCAAGATGTACTTCATACCTCCGGGAAGTTCTACCTCAGATACCAACCGTCCAACAGTGAGATAGAAACAACGCTACAAATGCAGGCTGACAACGCCCGCGATTTCGTGACCATCACGACAGACGGCAGCTTCATCCACGCTCCGGTCCCTGAGTCGAGTCGAAAGTAGTGATGCTATGTGTAGTTCTGAAATATCGATTAGCTCATGTTGTAACTAAACTTTAATGAACTTGTATGTCTCTTTGGTTTGGACTGTCGCTCAACTTATATGTAATCGATGCTATTTATTAGTAGGACCATGAATCGTGCTATTAATGTCTTGATTTTCTCTTCCAATCCTTTTGTTGCATACTTATATATTGCTTATGTATTGTCTGTGAATTGCTAATAACGTTTTTTTCGCTAGTGCATAGAGATGCTGTCGTATGTCGTGTACAAGGGTAAGGTTCCCGGAGTCTTCGACGACTGGGAGGAGTGTCGGAGACAGGTTCACCATTTAAGTGGTAACAGTTACAAAGGGTACACCACTAGGGCGGAGGCGGAAGCTAGATACGCGCAGTATCTAGCGGGAGAGAGGAGGGAGCGGAGGAGGAACCGGATGAAGACCAGTTTCATCACGATGATGCTAATCATGATGACCACGGCTCTCTTTTATGTGATGGTAGTTTAGATGATCGATATCGACTTGTAATGTGAAGACAAACTCGCTACTAGTGGTCTCGAGACTTGTAATGTTCTAACTTTGTTCAGTATTTTGAATTCGGAGACTAGCTAATATGATGAATTGTATTTGGAGACTAATCTTCTATTGTATTCGATAAATCTGCTGTTGATGTGTGGTGCTGTCTATATTCTGTGCAGTAATATATTTTGTAACCTGCGCAAATATCAGAAAAAAAATAATTTCTAATATTCATACTAGTGGCACACCATACATCACATTAGTGGCGCACTGCTGTAAAAATACTACTGGCACATTTTCTGTTAGTGCGCCATTAGTAACCCAGAGCAGAAGGTAAATAAGGCCCCCTGTGTGATATACCAGGGGTGCGCCATTAGTATTAGTTACTAATGGCGTGATGATAGTGGCGCACCTGTAGTGAGCCATTAATGGCCAAAACAGGTGCGCCACTAACATGCCTTTTCCTAGTAGTGCAAGGTTGGAGTCCCCCGTACTTCTAGGCATTGTATGCCCATGGAGACAACCATCCGGAGACCATGTAATAAGGCCTCGTATTTGACTGCGTTATTGGAGTCTGTGTATTGTATTTGGAGAATGTACTAGACGATGTCTCCAGTAGGGGACGTTAAAACGACGCCCGCTCCTAACCCTACCAGCATTTTGGAGCCGTCGAAGTACATGACCCAATTGGAGTATGTGTCGTACTCTTTAGGGAGTTCGACCTCTGTCCATTTGGCGACGAAGTCGGCCAGTACTTGGGATTTGATAGCTCGGCGTGGTTTATATGTAATGTCAAATGTGAGGAGTTCGATGGCCCATTTGGCAATCCGGCCCGTAGCATTGTGGTTGTTTATAATGTCATTGAGTGGTACTTCGGAGGCCACCATGATCGAACACTCCTGGAAGTAGTGACGGAGCTTTTGCGATGCCATGAAGACCGCATATGCTATTTTTTTTGATAATGATGGTACCGGGATTTGCATGGTGTAAGGACAGTAGATACGTAGTATACTGGCTTCTGAAGCGGCAATTTATGTCCGTCCTGTTCTCGTTCAACGACGAGTACAACACTCACCACCTGGTGTGTTGCCGATATGTATAATAACATCGGTTTGCCGGTGTTTGGTGCGGCCAGAATTCAATTGCCCACAAGAAGGGTTTTTATTTCCTCCAGTCCGGCTGTTGCCGCGGTCGTCCACTCGAAGTGGTCGGTTCGCCGTAGAAGGCGATAGAGTGGCAGTGCCTTTTCTTCCAATCTAGAGATAAAGTGGCTTAGAGCTGCTACGCAACCCGCAAGCTTTTGAACTTGTTTAAGGTCTGTTGGCTTAGCCAATTGTGACAAAGCTTGGATTTTGGCTGGGTTTGCTTCGATTCCTCTATATGAAATGATGAAGCCCAACAGTTTTCCAGCGGGGACGCCGAAGACACACTTTTTCGGGTTGAGCTTAATGTCATACGCCCGGAGGTTGTCAAATGTAAGACGTAAGTCGTCTATTAGTGTTTCGACGTGCCTATTTTTGATGATGACATCATCGACGTAAGCTTCTACTGTTTTGCCGATCTGTTTCTCCAGGCATGTTTGAATCATGCATTGGTATGTGGTGCCAGCATTCTTGAGCCCGAAGGGCATGGTGTTGAAGCAGAATGGCCCATATGGCGTGATAAATGTTGTTGCCGCTTGATCGGACTCCTTCATTTTGATTTGATGGTATCCGGAATATGCATCGAGGAAACACAATGAGTCGTGTCCTGCGGTGGCGTCGATGATTTGATCAATGCGGGGGAGGGGGAAGGGATCCTTAGGGCAAGCCTTGTTGAGGTCTTTGAAATCGACGCACAAGCGCTAGGATTTGTCCTTCTTTGGTACCATCACCAGGTTTGCCAGCCAGTCCGGGTGTTTGATTTATCTAATGAATCTGGCCTCGATGAGTTTGGCCAGCTCCTCCCCCATGGCTTGTCGCTTGGGTTCGAAAAAGCACCGAAGTGATTGCTTGACCTGTTTAAACCCCTTTAATATATTGAGGCTATGTTCGGCCAGCTCGCGTGGGATCCCTGGCATTATGAAGGGTGTCAGGCGAATATGTCCCAGTTTTCGCGCAGGAATTCTCATAGTGCGGTGTCAACTGTTGGGTTCAGTTGAGCTTCGATTGATGCTGTCTTCTTGGGGTCCATTGGGTGGACCTGGAATTTGACTATTTCTTCTGCTGGTTTAAAGGATGTGGATTTAGGGCATTTGTCGAGGATCACGTCGTCCCTGTCCATCGTGGAGCATAGTGTGGTTAATTCATCGGCCGCGAGAGCTTCGGATAGCTCCTCCAGGGCCAACGATGCGGTTTTGTTTTTAGCGCGGAGTGCTATGTCCGGATCACTGACGAGAGTGATTATACCGTTTGGTCTGGGCATTTTGAGCTCCATATACCCATAATGGGGTATGGTCTGAAAGCGTGTAAAAGCATCCCGCCCCAACAGGGCATGATATCAGCTCCTGAAAGGGGCCACTTGGAAAGTTATTTCTTCGGATCGATAGTTCTCCAGCGTGCCGAATACTATGTCAAGTGTGATTTTGCCCGCGCACCGTGCCTCCCGACTAGGAATAATTCCTCGGAAGGTTGTGTTACTTTGCATGCTATGGCTCCTGTCTATTTCCATTTTATGGAGTGTGTCCTCATAAATGAGGTTTAGTCCGCTGCCGCCGTCCATGAGGACCTTGGTAAGTCGAAACCCGTCCACGATGGGACTGAGGACCAACGCGGCTGGCGCTCGTACTGTTTTGTACTTTGGTTCATCACTGGCGTTGAATGTTATAGTCGTGTCGTTCCAGCGGTTATCGCAGCAATTTGGTAGACTTCGGCGAGCTCGCGAAGCGCCCTTTTGCGCTTGTTGTTTGAAGCGAATGTCTCAAAGACCATCAATACTCTTGAGTTATCGTCCCCTGGGGGATGCCGTTCTGGGCCGTCCTTGATAAGGATGTCCTCGCCGCTCTTGGCTACCTGTCGTAGTATCCAACATGCTCTAAGGCTGTGGGTTGCCATGATATCTGGTGTTGTACGTATTTTGCATGGGCCATCGAGCCACCCCACCAGAACGGTGCCATGCCGCATAGCGGCTTTGTGTTTCTTTACTTTTGGACTGGGCATGCCGCGAGGGTGCGCCCTTTTCGCCTGGAGGAGGAGTTGAGTTAGGACTGATGGTTCCCAGCGAGCTTCCTGAGTTTTCCAGGTGCTCTCCATCGCGCTGTACTTTTGTATGATGGTTGCTAAGTCAGCGAATTTTAGTATGTGGCGGCGATTGATGGCATTGAGGATTCCTTCGTCCGCGCAATTGTTGCAGAACGCTGATATTGCGTCCTCATCACGGCAATCTTTTACCTTGTCCTTGACAAGGAGGAACCTGGCCCAGAAGTGGTGGACCGTTTCTTGATATTGCTATTTTATGCTCATGAGAGCGTCTATATCCAGGTGGGTAGGTGGAATTAAATCGGAACCCCGACCTGACCAAGTATCCAGAGTCTGACGACCTTCCGGGCTTAAAAGTCCGGGTTCCGGAATATCTTCTGATTGTTTAGGACCACCGTCCGATGCTATGTTCAGAGCGCTGGTCGCATCCTTTCGCGAGTGAGTATCCGGCTCTTCCTGATCGGCGATCCGAACATCCCGTCTTCGGTATAGAAGAAGACTCGACATCCTGCTCCATGACTACCGCGATCTAGTGGGTGACCGGTAGGGTCTCGATTTCTCCTTGATTGGTTTTAGGCCCGATCCGATCGTAATCTGTGGCTATTCCCAAAGAGGTGATGCGATCTAGGACTTTGTTCAAAGACGAAAACTCTGTCGGATCCATCTGCTTGGAGTGCTCGGAGTTGATGCGAAGGGGGTTTTCGATGGACCGAGAGGTCATCGTCGGCTCAACGGCCGAACGGGCGATCATAGTAAAGCCGCCCAATCGGAGGGTTTGGACCGGAGCCAGAGCTCCCCTAGAGGTGATGTTGTCTTTAAGGACAAGGTGAGCCATCGAGCCTTTAGTCGACGGCACAGTGGAAATCTCAATCAAAGCACCAATGTCGGTGTCAAAACCGGTAGATCTCGGGTAGGGGGTCCCGAACTGTGCGTCTAGGATCGATGGTAACAGGAGATGGGGGACACGATGTTTACCCAGGTTCGGGCCCTCTCTATGGAGGTAATACCCTACATCCTGCTTGATTGATATTGATGAATATGAGTGTTACAAGAGTTGATCTACCACGAGATCGTAAAGGCTAAACCCTAGAAGTCTGGCCTGTATGACTATGGTAATGAGTATATCCTTTCCGGACTAACCCCTCCGGTTTATATAGACACCGAGGGGGTCTAGGGTTTACATAGAGTCGGTTACATAAGAAGGAATCTTCATAGTCGGTCGCCAAGCTTGCCTTCCACACCAAGGAGAGTCCAATCCGGACACAGGTACAGTCTTCGGCCTTCATGTCTTCACAGCCCATCAGTCCGGCCCAATAGATAACAGGCCGGACGCCCGAGGACCCCTTAGTCCAGGACTCCCTCAATGGGGAACCTCCTAAAACCCTCGATGCTCATTATGTGAAAGATATTATGCACTACTTTAATAATCCTGAGAAAACCCCATTCAATTATACAATGGGAGACACGTTGGATCAACATGAATACTTTAGGGATTATCACTTGAATCAAAAAGGGAAACTATTATGGGATCAAATTTATATGTTGCATTGGTATGCTCGGCAAGTATGCTTGAGATATGATTATACTTGTTGCTCTAGGATGAAGGCTCCACACCTTCCCTTTTCATGCGAATTTAATGATAATGAAACCTTAGCTTCTTATGCTAATGGTATATATGATTACTATGATGTGGAACGAATAGAAGAATTTGTTGCTTTTAAGGGTGCTTGTGAAATTGAATCTTTGTTTAAAGAGTCTGAAGATTTTGATGATTCAGTTTATAGACCTGAAAATTTAGCTATCCTTATGAGAATTATTAATACAATTATGATATTGATGAATTTATTGAGAAAGTCTCCGCTGTCCGAGAAGAGATTAATATTTTGCAGGGGTCTATGGAAGAAGAAATTGATGAAACTATGAGCTCATTGGATGAAAAAGATGATGAGGAGAGCGAAGAACAAAAGGAGGAAGATCGAATTAGCTACCTGTGCCCACCTTCTAATGATAGTAACTCTCCAACTCATACATTATTTAATGTTCCTTCATTCTTACCAAAGGATGAATTCTATGATGATTGTTATGATCCCGTTGATTCTTTTGTAATATCCCTTTTTGATGAACTTGATGCTTGCTATGCTTGTGGCCAAGATGCCAATATGAATTATGCTTATGGAGATGAACTTGCTATAGTTCCTTATGTTAAACATGAAATTGTTGCTATTGCACTCACGCATGATAGTCCTATTATCTTTTTGAATTCTCCCGACTACACTATATCGAAGAAGTTTGTTCTTATTAAGGATTATATTGATGGGTTGCATTTTACCATTGCACATGATGATTTTTATAGATATAATATGCATGTGCTTGCTTCTCCTACTTGCAATTATTATGAGAGAGGAACTACATCTCCGCCTCTCCATGTTTCCAATATGATAAACTTGCAGGAAACTAATTATACTATGCATTGGCCTTTACTATGTGTGCTTGAATTGTTCTTTCATGACATGCCGATGCATAGGAAGAGAGTTCGACTTCGTTGTTGGATGAGATATGTTACTTTTTGCTCACTACTAAATCACAAATCATTGTTAATTAAAATTGGCTTTGATATACCTTGGGATCCGGGTGGGTCCATTACTTAAGCACTATATGCCTAGCTTAATGGCTTTAAAGAAAGTGCTGCCAGGGAGACAACCTGGAAGGTTTAGAGAGTCATTTATTTCTGTTGTGTTCTTTTATAAAGTTTAAAAACAAAAATAATGTGCCAAGATTTGCCTTTAGGATGTTTACATTGCTTGTTGGTTTGTGCGGTGCAGAACAGAAACTTTGGCTGTAGTGCGCGATTTTACATTTTTTTACTAGAATGTCAAACGGTTCTGAAACTCTTTGCACTGTATTTCTATACAAATTGTTTATTTTTCGTAATTTTTCAGAATTTCTGGAGTACCAAAAGTATGGTGAATGTTCATATTACTACAGACTGTCCTGTTTAAGACAGATTCTATTTTTGATGCATAGTTTGCTTGTTTTGATGAAACTATCGATATGTATCAGTGGATTAAGCCATGGAAAAGTTAAATTACAGTAGCTACAATGAAAAAACAAAATATCAATTGGTTTGCAAGTACTTAGAGTAGTGATTTGCTTTATTATACTAACGGATCTTACCGAGCTTTCTGTTGAGTTTTGTGTGGATGAAGTGTTCGAAGATCGAGGAAGTCTCGATGTGACGAGAAGGAGGAGAGGCAAGAGCTCAAGCTTGGGGATGCCCAAGGCACCTGATACGTCTCCAACATATCTATAATTTTGGATTGCTCCATGCTATATTATCTACTGTTTTGGACTATATTGGGCTTTATTTTCCACTTTTATATTATTTTTGGGACTAACCTATTAACCGGAGGCCCAGCCCAGAATTGCTGTTTTTTGCCTATTTTAGTGTTTCGAAGAAACGGAATATCAAATGGAGTCCAAACGGAATAAAATCTTCGGGAACGTGATTTTCTCACCGAACGTAATCCAGGAGACTTGGACCCTGCTCCAAGGAACAAAAGAGGCGGTCACGAGGGTGGGGGGCGCCCCCCCAGGGCGCGCCCCCCTGCCTCGTGGGCCCCTCGTTGCTCCTCCGGCATACTTCTTCCTCCTATATATACACACGTACCCCCAAACGATCAGAAGAGGAGCCAAAAACCTAATTCCACCGCCGCAACTTTCTGTATCCACGAGATCCCATCTTGGGGCCTGTTACAGAGCTCCGCCGGAAGAGGGCCGTCATCACGGAGGGCTTCTACATCATCCTAGCCCCTCCGATGAAGTGTGAGTAGTTTACCTCAGACCTTCGGGTCTATAGTTAGTAGCTAGATGGCTTCTTCTCTCTCTTTGAATCTCAATACAAAGTTCTCCCCCTCTCTTGTGGAGATCTATTCGATGTAATCTTCTTTTTGCGGTGTGTTTGTTGAGACCGATGAATTGTGGGTTTATGATCAAGTCTATCTGTGAATAATATTTGAATCTTCTCTGAATTCTTTTATGTATGATTGGTTATCTTTGCAAGTCTCTTCGAATTATCCGTTTGGTTTGGCCAACTAGATTGATAGTTCTTGCCATGGGAGAAGTGCTTAGCTTTGGGTTCGATCTTGCGGTGTCCTTACCCAGTGACAGAAGGGGCAGCAAGGCACGTATTGTATCGTTGCCATCGAGGATAAAAAGATGGGGTTTATTTCATATTGCATGAATTTATCTCTCTACATCATGTCATCTTGCTTAAGGTGTTACTCTGTTTTTAACTTAATACTCTAGATGCATGCTGGATAGCGGTCGATGAGTGGAGTAATAGTAGTAGATGCAGAATCGTTTCGATCTACTTGTCACGGACGTGATGCCTATATACATGATCATGCCTAGATATTCTCACAACTATGCTCAATTCTGTCAATTGCTCAACAGTAATTCGTTCACCCACCGAAGAATACTTATGCTCTTGAGAGAAGCCACTAGTGAAACCTTTGGCCCCCGGGTCTATTCTCATCATATCAATCTCCATCACTTTAATATTGCTTTGCTTTTTACTTTGCTTTTACTTTTTACTTTGCATCTTTATACCAAAAATATTATATCTATCAGATCTCATTCTCGTAAGTGACCGTGAAGGGATTAACAACCCCTAATCGTGTTGGTTGCGAGTAGCTATCGTTTTGTGCAGGTACGAGTGTACGATCTAGAAGTAGATGTGTCTAGAGGGGGGGTGATTAGACACTTAGTACTAAAGTTGCAATTTTTAGGCCTTTTTGGTTTGAGTGGAGTTTTAGGCACAATTTCAACATACACAATACATATCAAGCAAGCATGCAAAGAGTATATGAGCAGCGGATTGTAAAGCATGCAACTTGCAAGAATGTAAGGGGAAGGGTTTGGAGAATTCAAACGCAATTGGAGACACGGATGTTTTTCCCGTGGTTCGGATAGGTGGTGCTATCCTACATCCACGTTGATGGAGACTTCAACCCACGAAGGGTAACGGTTGCGCGAGTCCACGGAGGGCTCCACCCACAAAGGGTAATGGTTGCGCGAGTCCACGGAGGGCTCCACCCACGAAGGGTCCACGAAGAAGCAACCACCCACAAAGGGTCCACGAAGTAGCAACCTTGTCTATCCCACCATGGCCATCGCCCACGAAGGACTTGCCTCACTAGCGGTAGATCTTCACGAAGTAGGCGATCTCCTTGCCCTTACAAACTCCTTGGTTCAACTCCACAATTTTGTCGGAGGCTCCCAAGTGACACCTAGCCAATCTAGGAGACACCACTCTCCAAGAAGTAACAAATGGTGTGTTGATGATGAACTCCTTGCTCTTGTGCTTCAAATGATAGTCTCCCCAACACTCAACTCTCTCTCATAGGATTTGGATCTGGTGGAAAGAAGGTTTGAGTGGAAGCAACTTGGGGAAGGCTAGAGATCAAGATTCATATGGTAGGAATGGAATATCTTGGTCCCAACACATGAGTAGGTAGTTCTCTCTCAGAAATAGGATGCTGGAAGTGTAGGCTTAGTCTGATGGCTCTCTATCGCATGAAGAGGAGGTGGAGGGGTATATATAGCCTCCACACAAAATCCAACCGTTACACACAGTTTTCCAATCTCGGTGGGACCGAATCAACAAACTCGGTCGGACCGAAAAGGTAAACCTAGTGACCGTTAGAGATTTTCGGTGGGACTGACATGCAACTCGGTAGGACCGATATGGTTAGGGTTTGGGCATAACGTAATCTCGATGAGACCGATTACACAAACTCGGTGAGACCGAATTTGGTAATTAGCTAACCAGAGAGTTGGTCAGGCAAACTCAGTGGGACCGATTTGCTCTTTCGGTGAGACCGAAAAGTTACAAAAAGGAAACACTGAATTTACATTGCAATCTCGGTGGGACCGATTCGCTTTTTCGGTGAGACCGAAAAGTTACGAAAGGGAAATAGAGAGTTGCAATCCCATCTCGGTGAGACCGAGATCCCTATCGGTAGAACCGAATTGCTAGGGTTTGGCAGTGGCTTATGACAAGTGAAACTCGGTGGCGCCGGATAGAAAGAATCGGTATGACCGAGTTTGGCTTAGGGTTTAGGTCATATGTGGATATGGGAAAGTAGTTGAGGGTTTTGGAGCATATCACTAAGCACATGAAGCAAGAGGCTCATTAAGCAACACCTCATCCCTCCTTGATAGTATTGGCTTTTCCTATGGACTCAATGTGATCTTGGATCACTAAAATGTAAAATGAAGAGTCTTGAGCTTGAAGCTTTAGCCAATCCTTTGTCCTTAGCATCTTGAAGGAGTTCCCACAACCTTTAGTCCATGCCACTCCATTGTTGAACTTATCTGAAACATGCTAGATAGAAATGCTAGTCCAACAAGAGATATGTTGTCATCAATTATCAAAACCACCTAGGGAGCACTTGTGCTTTCAACGAGGGACTTGAGCGTGGCCTCCTAGTAGATTGATACCTTGGTTCTCAAAAATTGAGGGAAATACTTACGCTGCTCTGCTGCATCATCCCTTCCTCTTCGGGGAAAACCAACGCAAGCTCAAGACGTAGCAAGAAGGATTTCTGGCGCCATTGCCGGGGAGTCTACGCAAAAAGTCAACATACCAAGTACCCATCACAATCCCTATCTCTCGCATTACATTATTTGCCATTTGCCTCTCGTTTTCCTCTCCCCCCGATTCACCCTTTCCGTTTTATTCGCCCTCTCTCTCTATCCTCCCTCTCTATTTGCCTCTTTTTGCCCATTTGCTTTCTGTTTGCTTGTGTGTTAGATTGCTTGTTTGTCGCGATGTCTCAAGATACTACTAAATTGTGTGACTTCACCAATACCAACATAATTATTTCCTTAGCACTCCGATTGCTCCTCTTACCGATGTTGAATCTTGTGAAATTAATACTGCTTTGTTGAATCTTGTTATGAAAGATCAATTCGCCGGCCTTCTTAGTGAAGATGCCGCTACTCATCTGAATAGCTTCGTTGATTTATGTGATATGCAAAATAAAAAAGATGTCAATAATGATGTCGTTAAATTGAAGCTATTTCCTTTTTCGCTTAGAGATCGTGCTAAAGCTTGGTTTTCGTCTTTGCCTAAGAATAGTATTGATTCATGGAACAAGTGCAAAGATGCTTTTATCTCTAAGTATTTTCCTCCCGCTAAGATCATCTCTCTTAGAAACGATATTATGAACTTTAAACAACTTGATCATGAACATGTTGCACAAGCATGGGAGAGAATGAAATTAATTAATGATACGTAATTGCCCTACTCATGGTTTGAATTTGTGGATGATTATACAAAAAATTTATGCCGGATTGAATTTTGCTTCTAGAAATCTTTTAGATTTGGCCGCGAGAGGCACTTTTATGGAAATCACTTTAGGAGATGCTACTAAACTCCTAGATAATATTATGCTTAATTATTCTCAATGGCATACTGACAGAACTTCTAATAAAAAAGTGCATGCGATAGAAGAAATCAATGTGTTGAGTGGAAAGATGGGTGAACTTATGAAATTATTTGCTACTAAGAGTGTTTCTTCTGATCCTAATGATATGCCTTTTTCTACTTTGATTGAGAATAACAATGAATCTATCGATGTGAATTTTTTTGGTAGGAATAATTTTGGTAACAACGCTTATAGAGGGAATTTTAATCCTAGGCCATATCCTAGTAATCCTTATAATAATTATGGGAATTCCTACAACAACTCTTACGGAAATTATAATAAGATGCCCTCTGAATTTGAGAATAGTGTTAAAGAGTTTATGAATTCACAAAAGAATTTTAATGCTTTGCTTGAGGAGAAATTGCTTAAAGTTGATGATTTGGCTAGAAACGTTGATTGAATTTCTCTTGAGGTTGATTCTTTAAAGCTTAGATCTATTCCTCCTAAACATGATATCAATGAGTCTCTCAAAGCCATGAGAATTTCCATTGATGAATGCAAAGAAAGAACCGCTAGGATGCGTGCTTCCAAAGATGTCTTTATTAAAGCATGTTCTTCCAATTCCTATGAAAATCAAGATGAAGATCTAAAAGTTATTGATGTGTCCCCTATTAAATCTTTATTTTGCAATATTAATCTTGATGAAACTGAATATGATCTTCCTTTACCTAGAAGGCGTTCTAAAAATTCGGAGTATTTATATCTTAATGATGAAATTGATGAAAGTGGGATTGAAAGAAATAAAAATCTAGATGTTGCTAAACCCACTATATTGGATTTCAAGGAATTTAATTATGAAAGTTTCTCTTTAATTGATTGTATTTCCTTGCTGCAATCCGTGCTAAATTCTCCACATGCTTATAGTCGAAATAAAGCCTTCACCGAACATATTGTTGTTGAAAGTTTATATCCCTAGAAAACTCTATGATGAGTGGGAACCAACTATTATAATTAAAATTAAAGATCATGAGTTTTATGCTTTGTGTGATTTGGGTGCTAGTGTCTCTACTATTCCCAAGACTTTGTGTGATTTGCTAGATTTCCGTAATTTTGATGATTGCTCTCTAAACTTGCATCTTGCAGATTCCACTATTAAGAAACCTATGGGAAGGATTAATGATGTTCTTATTGTTGCAAATAGGAATTATGTGCCCGTAGATTTCATTGTTCTTGATATAGATTGCAATCCTTCTTGCCCTATTATTCTTGGTAGACCTTTCCTTAGAACGGTTGGTGCGATTATTGATATGAAGGAAGGGAATATTAGATTTCCATTAAAAAGGGCATGGAACACTTTCCAAGAAATAAAATAAAGTTACCATATGAAATTATCATGAGAGCCACTTATGGATTTCCTACCAAAGATGGCAATACCTAGATCTATCCTCGCTTTTATGCCTAGCTAGGGGCGTTAAACGATAGCGCTTGTTGGGAGGCAAACCAATTTTATTTTTTATTCCTTGATTTTTGCTCCTGCTTAGTAATAAATAAATTATTTATCCTCTGTTTTGGTTGTGTTTTTTTTGTTTAATTAGTGTTTGTGCCAAGTAGAACCGTTGGGAAGACTTGGGGAAAGTCTTGTTGAACTTGCTGTAAAAAACAGAAAATTTAGCGCTCACGAGAACTGCTGTAATTTTTATTTGAAGAGTGCTATGTAGTTAATTATTTTTGCAGATGATTAATAGATAAATTCCTCACGTCCAGAAATTTATTTTAGAATTTTTGGGGTTCCAGATCTTGCGCTAGCTACAGATTACTATAGACTGTTCTGTTTTTGACAGATTCTGTTTTTCGTGTGTTGTTTGCTTATTTTGATGAATCTATGGCTAGTAAAATAGTTTATAATCCATAGATAAGTTGGAATACAGTAGGTTTAACACCAATATAAATAAATAATGAGTTCATTACAGTACCTTCAAGTGGTCTTTTGTTTTCTTTCGCAAACGGAGCTCACGAGTTTTCTATTTTGAGTTTTGTGTTGTGAAGTTTTCAAGTTTTGGGTGAATTCTTTTGATGGATCATGGAACAAGGAGTGGCAAGAGCCTAAGCTTGGGGATGCCCATGGCACCCCCAAGATAATCCAAGGACACCAAAGAGTCAAAGCTTGGGCATGCCCCGGAAGGCATCCCCTCTTTCGTCCACTTCCATCAGTAATTTACTTGGAGCTATATTTTTATTCACCAACATGATATGTGTTTTGCTTGGAGCGTCTTGTATTATTTGTGTATTTGTGTCTTAGTATGCCACAATCATCCTTGCTGTACACACCTTTTGAGAGAGCCATACATGAATTAAAATTTGATAGAATTCTCTATGTGCTTCACTTATATCTTTTGAGCTAAGTAGTTTTGCTCTATGTGCTTCACTTATATCTTTTCAGCTAGATAATTTTGCTCTATGTGCTTCACTTATATCTTTTGAGTGTTATAATTTTGCTCTATGTGCTTCACTTAGATCTTTTAGAGCACGGTGGTGGATTTGTTTTAAAGAAACTATTGATCTCTCATGCTTCACTTAAATTATTTTGAGAGTCTTAAATAGCATCGTAATTTGCTTAATAATAATATGCTTGGTATTCAAGATTTGTGAAACTTTCTTTTGAGTGTGTTGAATACTAAGAAAAGATTGAAGCATGATAATTGTTTTGAGATATGGAGGTGATAATATTAAAGTCATGCCAGTTGAGTAGTTGTGAATTTAAAGAATACTTGTGTTAAAGTTTGTGATTCCCTTAGCATGCACGTATGGTGAACCGTTATGTGACGAAGTCAGAGCATTATTTATTTATTGATTGTCTTCCTTATGAGTGGCGGTCGGGGACGAGCGATGGTCTTTTCCTACCAATCTATCCCCCTAGGAGCATGCGCGTAATACTTTGCTTTGATAACTTCTAGATTTTTGCAATAAGTATATGAGTTCTTTATGACTAATGTTGAGTCCATGGATTATACGCACTCTCACCCTTCCACCTTTGCTAGCCTCTCTAATATCGCGCACCTTTCGCCGGTATCATACACCTACCATATACCTTCCTCAAAACAGCCACCATACCTACCTATCATGGCATTTCCATAGCCATTCCGAGATATATTGCCATGCAACTTTCCACCATCTAGTTCATCATGACACATTCATCATTGTCATATTGCTTAGCATGATCATGTAGTTGACATAGTATTTGTGGCAAAGCCACCGTTCATAATTTCTTCATACTTGTCACTCTTGATTCATTGCATATCCCGGTACACCGTCGGAGGCATCCATATAGAGTCATACTTTGTTTTAGAATCGAGTTGTAATCATTGAGTTGTAAATAAATAAAAGTGTGATGATCATCATTCAATAGAACATTGTCCCAATAAAATAAAATAAAAAGGGGCAATGCTACTATCCTTTTTCCACACTTGTGCTTCAAAGTAGCACCATGTTCTTCATATAGAGAGTCTCATATGTTGTCACTTTCATATACTAGTGGGAATTTTACATTATAGAACTTGGCTTGTATATTCCAATGATGGGCTTCCTCAAAATTTCCCTAGGTCTTCGTGAGCAAGCAAGTTGGATGCACACCCACTAGTTTATTTTGTTGAGCTTTCATACATTTATAGCTCTAGTGCATCCATTGCATGGCAATCCCTACTCACTCACATTGATATCTATTGATGGGCATCTCCATAGCCCGTTGATACGCCTAGTTGATGTAAGACTATCTTCCCCTCCTTTTTGTCTTCTCCACAACCACCATTCTATTCCACCTATAGTGCTATATCCATGGCTCACGCTCATGTATTGCGTGAAGATTGAAAAAGTTTTGAAAAAGTTAGAGTATGAAACAATTGCTTGGCTTGTCATCGGGGTTGTGCATGATTTAAATACTTTGTGTGGTGAAGATGGAGTGTAACGCCCTCGATGCGGCTATAGCTCCCACGTGTCGAGGCACGACTTAGAGGCATAACCGCATTGAAAGCAATGTCGCAAGTTAGGCAATCTTCACAACATCCCATGTAATATAGATAATAAAAGGGGAGAAACATAGTTGGCTTACACTCGTCACGTCAAACAAAGTACATAAATAGCATTACATCATACAAACACTCATGGCCCGACTATGGCGCCAAAATGAAAGATAACCCAACATGCGACACGGTCCCGATCACCCCCAACTGGGCACCACTACTGATCATCAGGGAAAGACACATAGTAACAGCGTGAGTCGTCGTCGAACTCCCACTTGAGCTCAAGCGTGTCATCTGGAACGGAATCATCAGGCCCTGCATCTGGTTTGGAAGTAATCTGTGAGCCACAGGGACTCAGCAATCTCGCACCCTCGCGATCAAGACTATTTAAGCTTATAGGTAAGGCAAGGTAAATATGTGGAGCTGAAGCAAGCGACTAGCATATATGGTGGCTATCCTATTCGCAAAAGAGGGCGAGAAGAGGAGGCAAAGCGCGAACGAGTAACTAGAGAACATCCTGCAGCCAGCATTACTCCAACACCGTGTTCACTTCCCGGACTCCGCCGAGAAGAGACCATCACGGTAACTCACACTGTTGATTCATTTTAATTAAGTTAAGGTTCAAGTTATCTACAACCGGACATTAACAAATTCCCATCTGCCCATAACCGCGGGCACGGCTTTCGAAAGTTCAAATCCCTGCAGGGGAGTCCCAACTTAGCCCATGACAAGCTCTCACGGTCAACGAAGGAATAGACCTCCTCCCGAGACATTCCGATCAGAGTCGGTATCCCGGTTCTACAAGACACTTCGACAAGTTAAAACAAATCCAGCAACACTGCCCGAATGTGCCGACAAATCCCGATAGGAGCTGCACATATCTCGTTCTCAGGGCACACTCAGATTGTCTTAACTTCCGGTAGGCCAGCCCAGAGTTGCCCCTGGTGGCCACCGGCGGCTGACGAGTTGGACCAACACTCAGAGGATCACTGGCCCGGGTGGGTTTAAAATAAGATGACCCTCGGGCTCCGGAAACCCAAGGGAAAAAAGAGGCTAGGTGGCAAATGGTAAAACCAAGGTTGGGCATTGCCGGAAAAGCTTTAATCAAGGCGAACTATCAAGGGGTTCCCATTATCACCCAACCGCGTAAGGAACGTAAAATCCGGGAACATAACACCGATATGACGGAAACTAGGGCGGCAAGAGTGGAAAAAAACACTAGGCGAGAGGCCGAGCCTTCCACCCTTTACCAAGTATATAGATGCATTAAGATAACAAGGCAATATAATGATATCCCAATAAGTAAATAATGTTCCAACAAGGAACGGTCTCCAATCTTCACCTGCAACTAGCAACGCTATAAGAGGGGCTGAGCAAAGCGGTAACATAGCCAATCAACAGTTTGCTAGGACATGGTGGGTTAGAGGTTGAACATGGCAATTTGGGAGGCATGATAAGTGTGACGCCCCGAGACCGATGTGCCAGGTGTCCTCCAGTTATTCGTTGTGTTGCTTTGTCATCCGCTTGCGTGTTGCATCTTGTCATGTCATCATTACATCATCTCTTAAATATTTTGCAACTCAACTAAATAAATTGCATGGATCTTTGGTCCATTTAAATCGAGGGAATTCACATGGTGATTCTCGTTATAACATATCCTCCCAATAGTAGGGAGCTATATTAAACATTTCTTTAATTTGGAATTATCTTGACACACTTGCAAAATGTTTCCCCATGCCTTTGTCCCATGCATCATCTCCTTCTCCTTTCCTTCTAGTTCTTTCTTCTGTAAGTGCCACTTTCCCCTTATCAATTAATGTTCATTCTTTTCCTATAAATTCTTGACCATGCCTTCAACCTCTCTGTCAGATTTCAGATCCTTTGAAGTTGTTTTGGTTAGGTTCAAAAATGCCTCAAGTTTGAATCATATTTAAACTTGTTTTATTTTTCTACCTCTAAATATATCCAAGGCAATTCTATCAAATAGAGTATAGTTCCAGGAGATTGAGGATATTTTTATATCTGAAAAACTCCTCTTCTAGTCCCTGGCCTTTTCCTTTCATTGAAACTGTTTATTTATATAAACAGAGAGTGTAGAGAGGAGAGAACGCAGCCCACCAATTTGGCCTAAGGCCCAGCCGCCGGCCTCCCTAGGCACGGCCTCCCTCTCCTCTAGGCCATTTTCCTCGCTACCCACCTAGGCCTCCCATCTCCAGCGCCGGCCCTTTTGACCCTTAGGCCCAGCCGGCCCTTGCCTACCTAACCCTAGCTGATAGGGAGCCCGATTCCCATCTCCTCGCGATCTCCTCTCCCCTCGCGCCGCCAGAGAGAGACCCGCACGCCCGAACCACCATCTCCCTCGATCCCATCTTCCTCCCGCAGCCTCTCCCTCTTGATCCCTCTTCACCTCCTCGCCTCCGCGCCGCATGGCTCGGCGCCAGCGCCGCTGCTGCTTCGTCGCCCGTGTCGCCATGGTCCTCCTTGTGCCTCTGCTTCTTCACCTGCAGCTCCGCCGCCCCATGTCCACGTCACCGGCCACCAGCAGGACGCCGCCGCAGCGCCGACCAGCGCCGGCCTCGACCGCCTCCTCTGCTCCGCCTCCATCGCCGGCGACCACGACCAGCGCCCACCTCTGGGAGCTCGACGCCCCTGCCTCGTCCTCTTCTGTGGCTGCAGAAGCGTGCCGCTGTGCTGCTTCGCCGTCCATGGCCCTGGCCTCCTGCCATGGAGCTGCCGCTGCCGGCGTCCACCTCCTCGCCCATGCCTCCCCGTCGCTCTTCCTTCACGTTAACTGCTGTAGGAGCGCTAATGCCACCAGGCCGCCGTCCCGCGCTCAAGCTCCTCCGCCCTTGGGCTCCGTTCGCGCCGCCGTTTGCCCGGATCCGACGCCGGCCGACCAGGATCCGCTCGTCTTCGCCATTACCAGCGTTGCAGGAACCATGCTTCAAGTCCCCGTCGCCAATCTAGCCTTGCACATCTTGTTTGACCCAAGGAGACCCACACCGCCGGCAAGACCAAGGATGCCCGAACGAGTGCTGACCGAAACGCCTAAGTACCACTACTTCCACGATGACCGTTGTTCGCCAAGTACACCTTCGGACGCCAAGTTCCTCTTCAAAATGTACGACTACTCGGTGTTGCGTCAAGTACCCCGATGGCCGGAGCCCTCGGATCCGCCAAGTTCGTCTATGAACCGAGAACAACTACCATCTCCGAAGAACCGTGTAACGGAACCGTCAAGTTTGATTATGACTCGTGTACGACTACGCGGGATTCTTTGGATGCCAAGTTCAACGATGCATCAAGTTCCTCACCATGACCCTGAACATCTACAGGAAAACATGTACCACTACCTCCATCGAGATTGCGAGAAACTCTACAGTCGATCCTAGAGCATGCGAGAACGACTACTTCCACTACGAACGTCCCGAGAACGTCTATTTCCCCTACACCGCATCGAACTTGATCCGTTCCGAAAAGGCACGCTTCGAAGGTATAACCTCGAGACGACCACTCGTGGACCGTATGCATGAGTTGTATGAGATGCATGTTGGTTGTTGTAATCCGCCCGTGAACGTTAGTTGTTCCCTCGTTTGACACCGTCGTCGACTCTTGGGACACCGGTATCCGGGAGCGCCCCACCATCTTTTGCACGCTCCCGCCACATTTTCTTTTGCACCGACGTCTCAATGAGTTGCCAGAACCGGAACGTTGCGTGGCACCATTTCATTATCGTTGCCGTGGCACCCCTTTTCCTTTCCACCACGGTGACAAATGCTTCATATTGCTATTGTCAACTTTAATAAAAATTGCATAAACTTGTCCATGTCATCTGCATCATGATAACAACAATTAAAATGTTTAAATTGTTGTTGCATTAAATTGCTAAATGCACATGAGGATTTACCGGAATTGTTGTTTGATGTTTCCGGCCTCAATTAAAATGACTAACTGTGTATTTTCCTCATGTTTCACCTCTTGCCATGTTTAACAACATTTAATATTGTTGGGTACATAAACGAGAGAGAACTAAATAATTGATGTGGTGTTTTCTTCAATATGTAACTCCGTTGCATAATGAGCTCCACTTAATTTGTAGTATTGTTTGTGCACTTTGCCATGCCATGCTTCATTAAACCGGACATGCATCATACTCGATTGTGCATCATGCCATGTTGATGTGTTGGTTGTTTACTATGTTGTTTGCTTCTTTTCCGGTGTTGCTTCTTCGGGTTGGTTCCGATAACGTCGTGTGTGTGAGGATCCGTTCGACTACGTCTGTTTATCTTCTTCATGGACTCGTTCTTCTTGCTTGCGGGATCTCAGGCAAGATGACCATACCCTCGAAATCACTTCTATCTTTGCTTGCTTAGTTGCTCGCTCTTTTGCTATGCCTATGCTGCGATACCTACCACTTGCTTATCATGCCTCCCATATTGTTAAACCAAGCCTCTAACCCACCTTGTCCTAGCAAACCGTTGTTTGGCTATGTTACCGCTTTGCTCAGCCCCTCTTATAGCGTTGTTAGTTGCAGGTGAAGATTGAAGTTTGTTCCTTGTTGGAACATGGAGATGTTGTTCCTTGTTGGAACATGTTTACTTGTTGGGATATCACAATATATCTTATTTAATTAATGCATCTATATACTTGGTAAAGGGTGGAAGGCTCGTCCTTATGCCTGGTGTTTTGTTCCACTCTTGCCGCCCTAGTTTCCGTCTTATCGGCATTATGTTCCCGGATTTTGCGTTCCTTACACGGTTGGGTTATAATGGGAACCCCTTGACAGTTCGCTTTGAATAAAACTCCTCCAGCAAGGCCCAACCTTGGTTTTACCATTTGCCACCTAGCCTTTTTTCCTTGGGAGTCGCGCATCCCGAGGGTCATCTTTATTTTAACCCCCCGGGCCAGTGCTTGTCTAAGTGTTGGTCCAAACTAGAGCCACTTGCGGTGCCACCTCGGGGAAACTTGAGGGCTGGTTTTAGCTGTACGTAGTGTTCATCCGGTGTTGCCCTGAGAACGAGATATGTGCAGCTCCTATTAGGATGTCGGCGCATCGGGTGGTCTTGCTGGACTTGTTTTACCTTTGTCGAGGATGGCTTGTAACCGGGATTCCGAGCCTGATCGGGTCTTCCCGCTAGAAGGAATATCCTTCGTTGACCGTGAGAGCTTGTGATGGGCTAAGTTGGGACACCCCTGCAAGGATTTGAACTTTCGAAAGCCGTGCCCGCGGTTATGAGCAGATGGGAATTTGTTAATGTCCGATTGTAGAAAACCTGAAGTTGATCTTAATTAAAATGCACCAACCGCGTGTGTAACCGTGATGGTCTCTTTCCGGCGGAGTCCGTGAAGTGAACACGATGTTGGAGTTATGCTTGACGTAGGTTGTTCTAGGATCACTTCTTGATCATAGTTGTTCGAACGTGCCTTTGCCTTCTCTTCTCGCTCTCATTTGCGTATGTTAGCCACCATATATGCTAGTCGCTTGCTGCAGCTCCACATCATACCTTTACCTTACCCATAAGCTTAAATAGTCTTGATCGCGAGGTTTGAGATTGCTGAGTCCCCGTGACTCACAGATACTTCCAAAACCAGCTTGCAGGTGCCGATGAGTCCGTGAAGATGACGCAACCAAGCTCAAGGAGGAGCTCGATGAAGATCTTGTCCTTTGTGTTGATCCGTTTCCAGTTGATCAGTAGTGGAGCCCAGTTGGGGTCGATCGGGGATCTGTGTAGCATTTGGGGTAGTCTTCTTTTATTTTGGCTCCGTAGTCGGGCCCTGATTGTATCTGGCTGATGTAATGCTTTATTCATGTAATTGTGTGAAGTGGCGATTGTAAGCCAACTATGTATCTCTTTCCCTTATGTATTACATGGGTTGTGTGAACATTACCTCACTTGCGACATTGCTTTCAATGCGGTTATGCGTCTAAGTCGTGCCTCGACACGTGGGAGATATAGCCGCATCGAGGGCGTTACAAGTTGGTAATCAGAGCCTTCCCCGACCTTAGGAGCCCCATTGCTTGATCGAATTAGCTGACGAGTTGAGTCTAGAAAAATGTTTTGAGTCATTTAGGAATTATATATCGGAGAGTTTAGGAATTATTTTTACTCCCCAGTCCCTTCATCGCTCTGGTAAGGCATCCTGACGCAGAGTTTTGACTCTTCTCTTCTCAAATTTCACTAAATTTTTTTTAGGATCACGTGGGTATCTTGGAATCATTCCGATGGTTTTGTGATGAGAACATTGTTCTTGGTGCCTCCCGTCATTTAGGGGTTGTGGCAGTGTCCCGGGGAGTTGAGCTCCGAGGTGTTGTCGTCACAATTTTATCGTTGCAGTTCTGGAATACCTGAGATTAGTTTCGCCGACATCGAAAATCTCTTTTATGCAGTTGTTGGTGAGATAACCTCGACACCACCCAGTACTGGGGCGGGAGTTCGGGAGTATTGCCATAACTTGTATAACAGATGCTTTTCGAAGGTTGAGGTAGACGATTTCCGAAGGTTTCTTGGTTGTGTGTTGAAGGATGGATACAGATGGATGTAGGATTTGCTAGTTTTGGGTGAGATATTATGCTTCCCCTGTATCCCCAACACCTGATTGCATAACTGGAAAATTTCGGGAGTTTATAATTGGGAATTCAAGTAGCTCTTAGGATATCTTTCCGATAGATGTATGATATGAAATTGGGGTTCGACGTCTAGTGGTCCGCCTATTCACGGTCGGTTTTACAGTGGTCTCATTGTGTCTTAAAGAGTCCTTGGCTATGCCAACTCGGGGACGCTTCGTATGTCATGTGCACTGCCTTGGACATGATGGTGTTGTACGATCGAGCCCATGTAGGCCCCACCACGAATACTTCAGACGAAATCTCTATCATATGTTTGTTCTGGCTTATTCTGCAAGTCAATCCTTTGTTTTTTTTGTTTTTGAGTTGTGGTATTCGAGTTGCTTCGAAATCAAATGTTCATTCCATACCTTCTCTAATGTTGTTTTCATACTCCGATGCGAATACTAATCCTTCAGGATAATCGAGATTGTCCTGACAACCTTTCTCAACCGGTGTGCTTCTCTTCAAGTGGATCCGATCACTTCAACATCCGCAAGATCAATTCTAAGTTTCTCAACGTTGTTCATTTCATCCATTCCAAATTGTCTTTGTTTTTCCCACCCTCCCTCCCTTTATTTTTCTTTAAGGACCCCGATTTTTTATTTCAGTATCCTTTTATTGTTGTGAAGTCTTTCCATTCTTTTTCGTCAATGTTCTTATCCGGTGATTCTCATGAAGATGCTCCACAAGTTCACCATTCTTTATTCTTTTCTTCTCCGGTGGATTCAATTCAAGCTTTTGGTGCTGACCATATCCCTTTTCCTCGTTTCAAATGTTTTCTCATGCCGTTGCACCTCATAATCATCCACCTCTCGCTATTCATTTGTTCCGGAGTGCTGAAGATATTTCGAAGATTTGTGTTTTCACTTTGCATCCGTTCAAGCTATTTCGAGGTCCTATCTTATTCAAGCCATTTAATTCAACCGGTGCAATCTCTCCTTCAAATCGTTCTGCGGTGTATCTCTTGAGTGGGCCCTAACCCACAGGTCTTTTCCTAGGATCTTACCTGACTCTTACAATTTTCACCGGAGCTATTCTCAAATCCTTTAAAGTTTGACGTAAGAATGAATTTTCATTAGTCATATGTCTTCCTCCAAGATCTTTCAAATTCTTTTCATCGTTGGTTCAACCTTGCTAATTTTCATCCCGGAGTATCTCAACAATTTGGTGGTGTTTCTCGTCGTCATTCTCGGATTTTGAAGACCGAAGAGGAGTTTTTCCTCCATATCTTATCCCTTCTCTCAGAGACTTGTGGTTCTAGTTTAATGCCATCCTCTCATAATTGTTTTGATTGCGAGTATTTTTTTCACCTATCCGGAGCTTTTCATGAGTTTTTTTCCATTTCTTTACTCCGGAGGCCATCTTCTCAGAATTGTTCATTCTCGGCTGTCAGTTATCATTCTCCTATCTTACCGGTGCATCTTTCAAGTATTCTCTAATCAGCTCGTAATCTCTTCATTCTCATGGATCTAATTTCTCTCAGGCATCTTCGTTTATTTGCTAATTCTTCCCGGTGTTTCTCTATCTTTTCTTTGTTCATTTCCAATTAATCCGGTGGTTCGTTTAAGATCTTTTCCTTGGTTATCACATCAATTCATTCGTTCTTCCAAACCCTTCCGGTGGTTCGTTCAATATCTTTCCAAGTTGGCACGATATCTATCTTAATCCCTTCTACGAGAATGAGTAGTATGCCAAATCCATTGTTTGTCATCAATTTAATTGGTGAAGGATGAGCATAAGGTAATTCTTATTCTTGATTTATCCAAGTGATTAATTCCTTACTCCGGAGGTTC
Source organism: Triticum urartu (assembly GCF_003073215.2). Taxonomy (NCBI): domain Eukaryota; kingdom Viridiplantae; phylum Streptophyta; class Magnoliopsida; order Poales; family Poaceae; genus Triticum; species Triticum urartu. The sequence continues at coordinate 487,901,457 of NC_053027.1, forward strand.
ATAAAAATTCTTGAATTTTCTTTTGATCATCTTTTCTTTCTCGGAGACCCAAGCTCTAATTATCACGGAGATCCATCTAAATCATTACAAGGTTTCACCTTGTGTTTTCAACTTCGCTTTCTTTTCATTATCCTTTTGTTACCGGAGTTCTTCATGGAGGCTCTACATGACGGTTCATCAAGGAGTTAATTCCCTCTCGAAGTATTCATCGAGATTCTTTTCAAAGGAGCTCAAGTATTCTTCATCTTGCATAATGAAGTGCAATTCTTTCTACATTATCTTTTGAGGTGGTGTTATGTCATTCTTGATAATTTGAGTTCATGTTTCATGATTCACAAGTTATCAAGAATGGGGTATTTTAAATCCATCAACCTCTTCGTTGGAACTATCTTGGGTTATATTTCACCTAAAGCTTTCCCTAAGGATTGTTGTTATTAATGGTGATAATATATGATCCAAGTTCTTCATCTATCCTTCCGGTGAAATAAGTTCTCGTCTCCTTGTTGATATCAATCCAATTTATCGTTTCCATCAGTGGCAGAATTTCACCTCGTAGTTTTGAGATGTTCTTCATAAGCCCACTACAAGCTTACTCTTTTCGTTGTTGGTTTCCAACAACTCCGTTCGACCCTTCTCCTAAAGAGGCTTTTTCAAGCTCATTTGAGGTAGAAGATGTTGTTTTCTCCTCCGTTCTTTTGATTCCATTCCTACATTTGTTCCGGAGGCATTGTGATGTTGCTCTCTTCGACCCATCATCTTGTTTTGTCAAGTTCAGATTCTATGCCTTCCATTTCCAACCGGAGTGTTGTCATAATTGATCCTTATCGTTCTTTGTACATCTCGTTTCAACCGGAGTGCTTGTATGTACTTCTTGTCCTTTGCAACCGTTTTTATGTCATTCAACCTACAAGTTTCTCGTAATGTTCCTTGTTACTCTTTCTAGCAGAGTGTTTTCTACGTCGACCACCTCCGTTATTTTCTTTCTCAAATGGTTTAACCTCTCAAGGTTCTTTGGTTTCACTCATTGGTCAAAGAAGCAACTTAGTTTTACCTCTTCTCTTTTCTCTTCTGTTTTTCCCCGGTGCCATTCTAGATCTCGGGACGAGATCCTCTCGTAGTGGTGGAGTGTTGTGACGCCCCGAGACCGATGTGCCAGGTGTCCTCCAGTTATTCGTTGTGTTGCTTTGTCATTCGCTTGCGTGTTGCATCTTGTCATGTCATCATTACATCATCTCTTAAATATTTTGCAACTCAACTAAATAAATTGCATGGATCTTCGGTCCATTTAAATCGAGGGAATTCACGTGGTGATTCTATTTATAACATATCCTCCCAATAATAGGGAGCTATATTAAACATTTCTTTAATTTGGAATTATCTTGGCACACTTGCAAAATGTTTCCCCATGCCTTTGTCCCATGCATCATCTCCTTCTCCTTTCCTTCTAGTTCTTTCTTCTGTAAGTGCCACTTTCCCCTTATCTATTAATGTTCATTCTTTTCCTATAAATTCTCGACCATGCCTTCAACCTCTCTGTCAGATTTCAGATCCTTTGGAGTTGTTTTGGTTAGGTTCAAAAATGCCTCAAGTTTGAATCATATTTAAACTTGTTTTATTTTTCTACCTCTAAATATATCCAAGGCAATTCTATCAAATAGAGTATAGTTCCAGGAGATTGAGGATATTTTTATATCTGAAAAACTCCTCTTCTAGTCCCTGGCCTTTTCCTTTCATTGAAACTGTTTATTTATATAAACAGAGAGTGTAGAGAGGAGAGAATGCAGCCCACCAATTTGGCCTAAGGCCCAGCCGCCGGCCTCCCTAGGCGCGGCCTCCCTCTCCTCTAGGCCATTTTCCCCGCTACCCACCTGGGCCTCCCATCTCCAGCGCCGGCCCTTTTGACCCTTAGGCCCAGCCGGCCCTTGCCTACCTAACCCTAGCCGATAGGGATCCCGATCCCCATCTCCTCACGATCTCCTCTCCCCTCACGCCGCCAGAGAGAGACCCGCATGCCCGAACCACCATCTCCCTCGATCCCATCTTCCTCCCGCAGCCTCTCCCTCTTGATCCCTCTTCACCTCCTCGCTTCCGCGCCGCATGGCTCGGCGCCAGCGCCGCTGCTGCTTCGTCGCCCGTGTCGCCATGGTCCTCCTTGTGCCTCTGCTTCTTCACCTGCAGCTCCGCCGCCCCATGTCCACGTCACCGGCCACCAGCAGGACGCCGCCGCAGTGCCGACCAGCGCCGGCCTCGACCGCCTCCTCTGCTCCGCCTCCATCGCCGGCGACCACGACCAGCGCCCACCTCTGGGAGCTGGACGCCCCTGCCTCGTCCTCTTCTGTGGCTGCAGAAGCGTGCCGCCGTGCTTCTTCGCCGTCCATGGCCCTGGCCTCCTGCCATGGAGCTGCCGCTGCCGGCGTCCACCTCCTCGCCCATGCCTTCCCGTCGCTCTTCCTTCACGTTAACTGCTGCAGGAGCGCCAACGCCACCAGGCCGCCGTCCCGCGCTCAAGCTCCTCTGCCCCTGGGCTCCGTTCACGCCGCCGTTTGCCCGGATCTAACGCCGGCCGACCAGGATCCGCTCGTCTTCGCCATTACCAGCGTTGCAGGAACCATGCTTCAAGTCCCCGTCGCCAATCTGGCCTTGCACATCTTGTTTGACCCAAGGAGACCCACACCGCCGGCAAGACCAAGGATGCCCAAACGAGTGCTGACCGAAACGCCTAAGTACCACTACTTCCACGATGACCGTTGTTCGCCAAGTACACCTTCGGACGCCAAGTTCCTCTTCAAAATGTACGACTACTCGGTGTTGCGTCAAGTACCCCGATGGCCGGAGCCCTCGGATCCGTCAAGTTCGTCTACGAACCGAGAACAACTACCATCTCCGAAGAACCGTGTAACGGAACCGTCAAGTTCGATTATGTCTCGTGTATGACTACGCGGGATTCCTTGGACGCCAAGTTCAACGATGCATCAAGTTCCTCACCGTCACCCTGAACATCTACAGGAAAACATGTACCACTACCGCCGTCGAGATTGCGAGAACCTCTACCGTCGATCCTAGAGCATGCGAGAACGACTACTTCCACTACGAACGTCCCGAGAACGTCTACTTCCCCTACACCACATCGAACTTGATCCGTTCCGAAAAGGCACGCTTCGAAGGTATAACCTCGAGACGACCACTCGTGGACCGTATGCATGAGTTGTATGAGATGCATGTTGGTTGTTGTAATCCGCCCGTGAACGTTAGTTGTTCCCTCATTTGACACCGTCGTCGACTCTTGGGACACCGGTATCCGGGAGCGCCCCACCATCTTTTGCACGCTCCCGCCACATTTTCTTTTGCACCGATGTCTCAATGAGTTGCCGGAACCGGAACGTTGCGTGGCACCATTTCGTTATCGTTGCCGTGGCACCCCTTTTCCTTTCCACCACGGTGACAAATGCTTCATATTGCTCTTGTCAACTTTAATAAAAATTGCATAAACTTGTCCATGTCATCTGCATCATGATAACAACAATTAAAATGTTTAAATTGTTGTTGCATTAAATTGCTAAATGCACATGAGGATTTACCGGAATTGTTGTTTGATGTTTCCGGCCTCATTTAAAATGCCTAACTGTGTATTTTGCTCATGTTTCACCTCTTGCCATGTTTAACAACATTTAATATTGTTGGGTACATAAACGAGAGAGAACTAAATAATTGATGTGGTGTTTTCTTCAATATGTAACTCCGTTGCATAATGAGCTCCACTTAATTTGTAGTATTGTTTGTGCACTTTGCCATGCCATGCTTCATTAAACCGGACATGCATCATACTCGATTGTGCATCATGCCATGTTGATGTGTTGGTTGTTTACTATGTTGTTTGCTTCTTTTCCAGTGTTGCTTCTTCGGGTTGGTTCCGATAACGTCGTGTGTGTGAGGATCCGTTCGACTACGTCTGTTTATCTTCTTCATGGACTCGTTCTTCTTCCTTGCGGGATCTCAGGCAAGACGACCATACCCTCGAAATCACTTCTATCTTTGCTTGCTTAGTTGCTCGCTCTTTTGCTATGCCTATGCTGCGATACCTACCACTTGCTTATCATGCCTCCCATATTGTTAAACCAAGCCTCTAACCCACCTTGTCCTAGCAAACCGTTGTTTGGCTATGTTACCGCTTTGCTCATCCCCTCTTATAGCGTTGTTAGTTGCAGGTGAAGATTGAAGTTTGTTCCTTGTGGGAACATGGAGATGTTGTTCCTTGTTGGAACATGTTTACTTGTTGGGATATCACAATATATCTTATTTAATTAATGCATCTATATACTTGGTAAAGGGGGGAAGGCTCGGCCTGATGCCTGGTGTTTTGTTCCACTCTTGCCGCCCTAGTTTCCGTCATATCGGCGTTATGTTCCCGGATTTTGTGTTCCTTACGCGGTTGGGTTATAATGGGAACCCCTTGACAGTTCGCTTTGAATAAAACTCCTCCAGCAAGGCCCAACCTTGGTTTCACCATTTGCCACCTAGCCTTTTTTCCTTGGGAGTCGCGCATCCCAAGGGTCATCTTTATTTTAACCCTCGGGACAGTGCTTGTCTAAGTGTTGGTCCAAACTAGAGCCACTTGCGGCGCCACCTCGAGGAAATTGAGGGCTGATTTTAGCTGTACGTAGTGTTCATCCGGTGTTGCCCTGAGAACGAGATATGTGCAGCTCCTATCAGGATGTCGGCGCATCGGGTGGTCTTGCTGGACTTGTTTTACCTTTGTCGAGGATGTCTTGTAACCGGGATTCCGAGCCTGATCGGGTCTTCCCGCTAGAAGGAATATCCTTCGTTGACCGTGAGAGCTTGTGATGGGCTAAGTTGGGACACCCCTACAGGGATTTGAACTTTCGAAAGCCGTGCCCGCGGTTATGGGCAGATGGGAATTTGTTAATGTCCGGTTGTAGAAAACCTGAAGTTGATCTTAATTAAAATGCACCAACCGTGTGTGTAACCGTGATGGTCTCTTTCCGGCGGAGTCCGTGAAGTGAACACGGTGTTGGAGTTATGCTTGACGTAGGTTGTTCTAGGATCACTTCTTGATCATAGTTGTTCGACCGTGCCTTTGCCTTCTCTTCTCGCTCTCATTTGCATATGTTAGCCACCATATATGCTAGTCGCTTGCTGCAGCTCCACATCATACCTTTACCTTACCCATAAGCTTAAATAGTCTTGATCGCGAGGTTTGAGATTGCTGAGTCCCCGTGACTCACAGATACTTCCAAAACCAGCTTGCAGGTGCCGATGAGTCCGTGCAGATGACGCAACCAAGCTCAAGGAGGAGCTCGATGAAGATCTTGTCCTTTGTGTTGATCCGTTTCCAGTTGATCAGTAGTGGAGCCCAGTTGGGGTCGATCGGGGATCTGTGTAGCATTTGGGGTAGTCTTCTTTTATTTTGGCTCCGTAGTCGGGCCCTGATTGTATCTGGCTGATGTAATGCTTTATTCATGTAATTGTGTGAAGTGGCGATTGTAAGCCAACTATGTATCTATTTCCCTTATGTATTACATGGGTTGTGTGAAGATTACCTCACTTACGACATTGCTTTCAATGCGGTTATGCCTCTAAGTCGTGCCTCAACATGTGGGAGATATAGCCGCATCGAGGGCGTTAAAATATGCAAGTGGTATGCGTTGTAGCATAGGCATAGCAAAAGAGCAAGCATCTAGCAAAGCAAAGATAGTAGTGATTTCGAGGGTATGATCATCTTGCCTGCAAAGTTGTCAGAGTTGACTGGATCCTTGAAAGCAAACTCAACGGGCTCCTCGTTAGCAAACTCGTCTCCCGGCTCTACCCAAACAAGACAAACAAGCAACAAGGACACAATCAACCACGTGCAAACTCAAACAACATGATGCAAAGATGGTATGCTATGCGGGATGCAATATATGATGCATATGCAAGATTTGACAAGGAATGAAAGAACCTGGCCTCAACTTGGAAATCCAAGTGTGCCACTGGAAAGATGAGATGAAATCACTTGAAAACGATATAAATAATGCCAGAATCGGAGTTACGGTTTGGAAATGGCAAGCAATTCAAATATGACGACGTTCTGCGATTTACAGCAAGTAGCCAAATAAATGCAACAAGATGAACATGCTACAGCACCCAAACATGACAACAAATTACATATAAGGGATCCATTCATGATGCTTAACAAAAGACTAGCACTGAGCTACGGCCAAATCATCCAATAACAGGTTCAAACAAGCATGGCAAAAATGCATTTGGTAAACAGATTTCAGACTTAGTGAAATTAACACTTGTCTGGAATTTCAGATCAGGTAGCCCACTTTGGAGCATGAAAACTATATGCTACAGGACCTTAACATGGCAAAGTAAAGCATGGCATGGAGCTACTCAAGGAGCTTAACAAAAGTCCCTTAGTGACCTTGAGCCAAAAGGGATCAGAAAATACATTTGCAAGCATGTGAACATGGCAAAAACATAATCAGTTCTCAGACTTAGTGAAAACTGGAGCATGCTGAAACAAATATCAAGTAGGCATGTTTACCAGCTCGATGCACTCACTACAGAGCAAGTCATGACAATCTAAGCATACATCCATCAAGAATACACAAAATACAAGCTAGACATGGCAAGAACAATAACATAGCATGCACGGATCAACTACAACATCCTCGGCAAAATTGCTAACAAGTAGACAATCTGCCTAGATTCACGAAATAGCAAAACTAGAGCTCGATTGACTCAAGCTAGGGTGCCCCATAATTGCAAACAAGGACATGGATGGATAGAGCACTACAAGATTAACAATACATCCTTACTGATCATCCTCAAAAGAGGCACGGATCACTAGGAAACAACATGAACATATGGCATATTGAGATAAACAGCTCAAGGACTTTGTGGAAATGCCAAGTCCCTGAAATCAGCATTAACGAATGCTCCACTTTGCAAGCTTGTGCTAGTCACCACACACATCACAAAAATACATGGGTTGCACCTCTGGATAGATGGCAAAACATATAACAAAACTCATGTAGAGCTCAGGGGCATATCATGCACACAATAATCATGGCAAAAATGACAAATATCTAATTGGACCAGCAGATCTGACAATTATCTCAAATAGCACTCTTCGAACAGCATTTCGGGCCTCAAGATGAACTCAAATGAAAATTCTGCAATGAGATGAAATGATATGCTCTGTGAGACGAACATTTTGATATGCTATATGCCCAAAACGGAGCTACGGATGAGGAGTTACGATGCGATGAACATTGCCAAAAATTAAGGGGAGTGGAGAGAAAGTCAACCCTCGGATCTAGGGTTTACTGTAGCAGCCTGGGTGCACGCGAACCGAGGCGACGGATCTCGCCGGAAACATTGCCGGAGAGGAAGGGGACAATCGGATCCGGCCGGCCCGTGGCCGGATCTGGCCGTCGGCGAGGGGCACGGCCCGCGGCGGCGATTGGGTGGCGAAACGCGGCTCCGGCGCGGGGTGGCCGGCGTGTGGCGATGCGGCGACAAGGTCGGCCGGACTTGCAACTGCGGCGGGCGGCGGAGACCTGCGGCGACGCGGCGGCCGGCGCGAAGCGAGCGGGCGGCGCGGTGAGGGCGGCAGGCGGGCGGCGCGCTGTGCCGGGGAGGGCCTCGCGGGCCCGCGGGGTCGGCGGCGAACTGGGGACCGACCCAGGGACACGTGGCATGGCGCGATTCGTCCGGCGGAGCCGGGCGGACACGTCCGACATGCGGATTTTTGTCCGGCGGCGGCGGGAGGAGTAGGGCTAGGGTTTCATCCATGAATTGAAATGGGGGGTTCTTTATATAGACGTAGGAGGAGCTAGGAGAGTCCAAATGAGGTGCGGTTTTCGGCCACGCGATCGTGATCGAACGCTCTAGATGATGGAGAGGGTTTTGGTGGGTTTTGGGCCAACTTGGAGGGGTGTTGGGCTGCAACACACACGAGGCCTTTTCGGTCCCTCGGTTAACCGTTGGAGCATCAAGCGAAGTCCAAATGGTACGAAACTTGACAGGCGGTCTACCGGTAGTAAGCCAAGGCCGCCTGGCAAGTATCGGTCCAATCCGGAAATGTTTAATCCCCACACACAAAAGAAAGGTAGAAAAGACCACCGGAGGAGAACGGAGCACCGGAATGCAAAACGGACAACGGGGAAAATGCTCGAATGCATAAGATGAACACGTATGCAAATGCAATGCACATGATGACATGATATGACATGCATGACAACGATAACAACACACGGAGACAAAAACCCGAACCCGAGAAAATAAATTAACTTAAGGCCGGAAATGTCAAGAGTTGGAGTACATATTGGGAAAATCATATCCGGGGTGTTACATGGAGCATAGCCAGACTATATGATTTTGTAGGGATAACTTTCTTTGAACATGTTATTTTGAGAAGACATAATTGCTTTGTTAGTATGCTTGAAGTATTATTATTTTTATGTCAATATAAACTTTTGTCTTGAATCTTTCCGATCTGAATATTCATACCACAATTAAGAAGATTTGCATTGAAATTATGCCAAGTAGCACTCCGCATCAAAAATTCTCTTTTTATCATTTACCTACTCGAGGACGAGCAGGAATTAAGCTTGGGGATTCCTGATACGTCTCCAACGTATCTATAATTTTTTATTGCTCCATGCTATATTATCTATTATTTTGGACTATATTGGGCTTTATTTTCCACTTTTATATTATTTTTGGGACTAACCTATTAACCGGAGGCCCAGCCCAGAATTGCTGTTTTTTCCCTATTTCAGTGTTTCGAAGAAACAGAATATCAAACGGAGTCCAAACGGAATAAAATCTTCGGGAACGTGATTTTCTCACCGAACGTGATCCAGGAGACTTGGACCCTGCTCCAAGGAACAAAATAGGCGGTCACGAGGGTGGGGGGCGCCCCCCCTAGGACGCACCCCCTGCCTCGTGGGCCCCTTGTTGCTCCTCCAGTGTACTTCTTCCTCCTATATATACACACGTACCCCCAAACGATCAGAAGAGGAGCCAAAAACGTAATTCCACCGCTGCAACTTTCTGTATCCACGAGATCCCATCTTGGGGCCTGTTCCGGAGCTCTGACGGAAGAGGGCCGTCATCACGGAGGGCTTCTACATCATCCCAGCCCCTCCGATGAAGTGTGAGTAGTTTACCTCAGACCTTCGGGTCCATAGTTAGTAGCTAGATGGCTTCTTCTCTCTCTTTGAATCTCAATACAAAGTTCTCCCCCTCTCTTGTGGAGATCTATTCGATGTAATCTTGTTTTTGCGGTGTGTTTGTTGAGACCGATGAATTGTGGGTTTATGATCAAGTCTATCTATGAATAATATTTGAATCTTCTCTTAATTCTTTTATGTATGATTGGTTATATTTGCAAGTCTCTTCGAATTATCCGTTTGGTTTGGCCAACTAGATTGATAGTTCTTGCCATGGGAGAAGTGCTTAGCTTTGGGTTCGATCTTGCGATGTCCTTACCCAGTGACAGAAGGGGCAGCAAGGCACGTATTGTATCATTGCCATCGAGGATAACAAGATGGAGTTTATTTCATATTGCATGAATTTATCTCTCTACATCATGTCATCTTGCTTAAGGCGTTACTTTGTTTTTAACTTAATACTCTAGATGCATGTTGGATAGCAGTCGATGAGTGGAGTAATAGTAGTAGATGCAGAACCGTTTCGATCTACTTGTCACGGACGTGATGCCTATATACATGATCATGCCTAGATATTCTCATAATTATGCTCAATTCTGTCAATTGCTCAACAGTAATTTGTTCACCCACCATAGAATACTTATGCTCTTGAGACAAGCCACTAGTGAAACCTATGGCCCCGGGTCTATTCTCATCATATCAATCTCCATCACTTTAATCTTGCTTTGCTTTTTTACTTTGTTTTTACTTTTTACTTTGCATCTTTATACCAAAAATATTATATCTATCAGATCTCATTCTCGTAAGTGACCGTGAAGGGATTGACAACCCCTAATCGCGTTGGTTGCGAGTAGCTATCGTTTTGTGCAGGTACGAGGGACTTGAGCGTGGCCTCCTACTGGATTGATACCTTGGTTCTCAAAAACTGAGGGAAATACTTACGCTGCTCTGCTGCATCATCCCTTCCTCTTCGGGGAAAACCAACACAAGCTCAAGACATAGCAGCACCCCAAGTAAATATTCAAGGAGACTCAAGCTTCTAAGCTTGGGGATGCCCCGGAAGGCATCCCATCTTTCTTCAACAAGTATCGGTATGTTTTCGGATTTTTTTCGTTCATGTGATATGTGCAAATCTTGGAGCGTCTTTTGCATTTAGTTTTCACTTTTCTTTGATGCACCATGATGGTATGAGATAGTCCATGGTTTATTTATAGTCTTCTCTTTGCACTTCACTTATATCTTGTGAGTATGGCTTTATAGAACGCTTCATGTGCTTCACTTATATCATTTGAAGTTTGGATTGCCTGTTTCTCTTCACATAGAAAACCGCCATTTGTAGAATGCTCTTTTGCTTCATTTATATTTGTTAGAGTGTGGGCATATCTTTTGTAGAAAGAATTAAACTCTCTTGCTTCACTTATATCTATTTAGAGAGTTGACAGGAATTGGTCATTCACATGGTTAGTCGTTAAATCCTACATAAAACTTGTAGATCACTGAATATGATATGTTTGATTCCTTGCAATAGTTTTGCGATATAAAAGATGGTGATATTAGAGTCATGCTAGTGGGTAGTTGTGGATTGTAGAAATACTTGTTTTGAAGTTTGTGATTCCTGTAGCATGCACGTATGGTGAACCGTTATGTAATGAAGTTGGAGCATGAGGTATTTATTGATTGTCTTCCTTATGAGTGGCGGTCGCGGATGAGCGATGGTCCTTTCCTACCAATCTACCCCCCTAGGAGCATGCATGTAATAATTTGTTTCGTTGAATAATAGATTTTTGCAATAAGTATGTCAGTTCTTTATGACTAATGTTGAGTCCATGGATTATACGCACTCTCACCCTTCCATCATTGCTAGCCTCTTCGGTACCGTGCATTGCCCTTTCTCACCTCGAGAGTTGGTGCAAACTTCGCCGGTGCATCCAAACCCTGTGATACGATACGCTCTATCACACAAAAGCCTCCTTATATCTTCCTAAAAACAGCCACCATACCTACCTATCATGTCATTTCCATAGCCATTCCGAGATATATTGCCATGCAACTTCCATCATCATCATATACATGACTTGAGCATTTATTGTCATATTGATTTGCATGATCGTAAGATAGCTAGCATGATGTTTTCATGTCTTGTCCGTTTTTTGATGTCATTGCTACGCTAGATCATTGCACATCCCGGTACACTGCCGGAGGCATTCATATAGAGTCATATCTTTGTTCTAGTATCGAGTTGTAAGTAAATAAAAGTGTGATGATCATCATTATTAGAACATTTTTCCATGTGAGGTTATCAAAATAAAAGTGGCCAAAGAAGCCCCCCCCCCCAAAAAAAGAGAGAGGCCAAAGAAGCCTAAAAAAGAGAAAATAAAAAATGAGAGAAAAGAGAGAAGGGACAATGTTACTATCCTTTTACCACACGTGTGCTTCAGAGTAGCACCATGTTCTTCATATAGAGAGTCTCTTGAGTTATCACTTTCATATACTAGTGGGAATTTTCATTATAGAACTTGGCTTGTATATTCCAACGATGGGCTTCTTCGAATGCCCTAGGTCTTCATGAGCAAGCAAGTTGGATGCGGACCCACTTAGTTTCAGTTTGAGCTTTCATACACTTATAGCTCTTAGTGCATCCGTTGCATGGCAATCCCTACTCCCCGCATTGACATCAATTGATGGGCATCTCCATAGCCCATTGATTAGTCGCGTCGATGTGAGACATTCTCCTTTTTGTCTTCTCCACACAACCTCCACGATCATATTCTATTCCACCTATAGTGCTATGTCCATGGCTCATGCTCATGTATTGCGTGGAAGTTGAAAAGGTTTGAGAACGTCAAAAGTATGAAACAATTGCTTGGCTTGTCATCGGGGTTGTGCATGATTTGAATATTTTGTGTGGTGAAGATGGAGCATAGCCAGACCATATGATTTTGTAGGGATAACTTTCCTTGGCCATGTTATTTTGAAAAGACATGATTGCTTTATAAGTATGCTTGAAGTATTATTGTCTTAATGTCAAATGATAGACTATTTCTTTGAATCACTCATGTCTTAATATTCATGCCATGATTAGATTACATGATCAAGATTATGCAAGGTAGCATTCCACATCAAAAATTATATTTTTTTTATCATTTACCTACTCGAGGACGAGCAGGAATTAAGCTTGGGATGCTGATACGTCTCCGTCGTATCTATAATTTTTTATTGTTCCATGCCAATATTCTAGAACTTTTACATACTTTTGGCAACTTTTTATACTATTTTTGGGACTAACATATTCATCCAGTGCCCAGTGCCAGTTCATGTTTGTTGCATGTTTTTTGTTTCACAGAAAACCCATATCAAACAGAGTCCAAACGGGGTAAAAACTGATGAAGATTTTTTTGGAATATATGTGATTTTTGGGAAGAAGAATCAACGCGAGACGATGCCCGAGGGGGCCACGAGGCAGGGGGCGCGCCCCAGGGGGTCAGGCGTGCCCTGGGCCCTCGTGGCCACACCGTAAGGCGATTGGTGCCCTTCTTTCGCTGCAATAAAGCCAATATCCGGATAAAAATCGTGTTAAGATTTCAGCCCAATCGGATTTACGGATCTCCAGGAATATAAGAAATGGTGAAAGGCCAAAATCTGGAACGTAGAAATAGAGAGAGACAGAGAGACATATCCAATCTCGGAGGGGGATCTCACCCCTCCGCCACCATGGAAGCCATGGACCAGAGGGGAAACCCTTCTCCCATCTAGGGAGAAGGTCAAGGAAGAAGAAGAAGAAGGGGGGCTCTCTCCCTGGCGCCGGAACGTCGCCTGGCCATCATCATCACCGCAATCTACACCAACACCTCCGTCATCTTCACCAACATCTTCATCACCATTCCCCGTCTATCTACAGCGGTCCACTCTCCCGCAACCCACTGTACCCTCTACTTGAACATGGTGCTTTATGCATCATATTATTATCCAATGATGTGTTGCCATCCTATGATGTCTGAGTAGATTTTCGTTGTCCTATCGGTAATTGGTGAATTGCTATGATTGGTTTAATTTGCTTGTGGTTATGTTGCTGTCCTTTGGTGCCCATCATATGAGCGGGTGCGTGGAACACACCACAGGGTTAGTTGTATGTTGATAGGACTATGTGTTGGAGGGCAAGAGTGACAGAAGCTTCAACCTAGCATCGAAATTGATGCATACGGGATTGAAGGGGGACCAATATATCTTAATGCTATGGTTGGGTTTTACCTTAATGAACATTAGTAGTTGTGGATGCCTGCTAATAGTTCCAATCATAAGTGCATAGATTTCCAAGTCAGGGATGACATGCTAGAAGTGGCCTCTCCCACATAAAACTTGCTATCGGTCTAGTAACGTAGTCAATTGCTTAGGGACAATTTCGCAACTCCTACCACCACTTTTCGACACTTGGTATACTAACTTTATTGCTTCTTTACCTAAAACAGCCCCTAGTTTTTATTTACATGCTCTTTATATTCTTGCAAACCTATCCCGTTACACCTAAGAAGTACTTCTACTTTCATACTTGTTCTAGGTAAAGCGAACATTAAGCGTGCGTAGAGTTGTATCGGTGGTCGATAGAACTTGAGGGAATATTTGTTCTACCTTTAGCTCCTCGTTGGGTTCGACACTCTTACTTATCGAAAGAGGCTACAATTGATCCCCTATACTTGTGGGTTATCAGACAACACCAATAATAAAACGTGCAACTCAAACCAATCACGATCATCAATAAACCCATAGGACAAAACGGATCTACTCAAACATCATAGGATAGCCATACATCATTGGGAAATAATATATAGCGTGGAGCACCATGTTCAAGTAGAGATTACTACGGGGAGAAGAGGTGTTACACCTCTGCATAGAGGGGGAGAGAATTGCTGATGACGGCGGCGAAGTTCTTGGTGTAGATTGTCGTTGCGATGATGGCCTTGGTGGCGCTCCGGCGCCACCGGGAGAGAGGGGGAGAGAGCCCCCCTTCTTCATATTCCTTAACCTTCGCCCTGGATGGGAGAAGGGTTTCCCCTCTGGTCCTTGGCTTCCATGGCGGCGGAGGGGTGGGAGCCCCTTCGAGATTGGATCTCTGTATCTGTTTCCTTCTCTTTCTGCGCTTCCAGACTTTGGCCTTTCACCGTTTCTTAAATTCCCGGAAATCTGTAACTCCGATTGGGCCGAAATTTTAACCCGTTTTTAGTCAGATATTAGCTTTCTTGCGCTAGAAGAAGGGCACCAACCGCCTTATGGAGTGGCCGCAAGGACCAGGGGCGCGCCCTACCCCCTGGTGCGCGCCCTCCGCCCTTGTGGGCCCCTCGGGCAACGTCTCGCATTGATTCTTTTTCGCAAAAATCACATATATTCCAAAAAAAAATCTTCTTAAGTTTTTATCCCGTTTGGACTCCGTTTGATATGGATTTTCTACGAAACAAAAAACATGTAACAAACAGGAACTGGCACTGGGTACTGGATGAATATGTTAGTCCCAAAAAATAGTATAAAAAGTTGCCAAAAGTAAGTAAATGTTGTAGAATATTGGCGTGGGATAATAAAAAATTATAGATACAATAGAGACGTATCACTTTCGTGGCTACTTCTGCTCCAGACCAAAATCTTGTATTAAGTCCAGCGGTGGTAGGCATGGATGTATTTTTTAGTACCGCTACCCTTAGCCATAGTACCGCTACCCCTAGCGGTAGTACCGTGAGGACAAGTGGTAGTACCACTCCGACGGTTCTACTGACCTTTTGCCTCCTTGCTGTTGTTTTTCAAAGGGCCTCCACCGCCCTAGTGATAGTACCGCTCCCATGAGCAGTAGTACCGCTCTATGCGGGCTGTGAGCATAACAGTTGGATTTTTTCCCACCTATAAAAGGGGGTCTTCTTCCCCAATGAACCTTATCCTTTAATCTCGTGTTCTTCCCCCATTGTTGAACTTCTTTGAGCTTGCTATCTCTCAATCCTTCTATGGATTCTTGCTAGTTTTGGGGGGGGGGAAGAGAGAGGAGATCTAGATCCACATTTCCACCAATCACTTTCTCCTCCATGTGAGGGGTGTTGGGGAACGCAGTAATTTCAAAAAAATTCCTACGCACGCAAGATCATGGTGATGCATCGCAACGATAGGGGAGAGTATCATCTACGTACCCTCGTAGACTGTAAGCAGAAGCGTTAAGACAACGCGATTGATGTAGTCGTACGTCTTCACGATCGACTGATCTAGTACCAAAGATACGGCACCTCTGCGATCTGCACACGTTCGGCTCGGTGACGTCCCGCGAACTCATGATCTAGTAGAGCTTTCAGGGAGAGCTTCGTCGGCACGGCGGTGCGATGACAGTGATGATGTTGCTACCGGAACAGGGCTTCGCCTAAGCACTGCTACGATATTACCGAGGTGGATTATGGTGGAGGGGGGCACCGCACATGGCTAAAGATCAATCATCAACTTGTGTGTACATGGGGTGCCCCGCTCCCCCGTATATAAAGGAGTGGAGGAGAGGGAGGGCCGGCCCTCTATTATGGCATGCCCTGGGGAGTCCTACTCCCACTGGGAGTAGGATTCCCCTCTTCCCTAGTTGGAGTAGGAGAGGAAGGGAAGGAGGAGTAGGAGAGAAGGAAAGCCCCCCCCCAACCTATTCCAATTCGGCCTCCTGCCCAAGGGGGGCGCACCAGCCCCTTGTAGGCTGCTGTGCATCCTTCTTATGGCCCATAAGGCCCATAACTTCTCCCGGGGGGTTCCGGTAACCTCCCGGTACTCCGAAAAAATGCCCGAACCACTCGGAACCATTCCGATGTCGAAACATAGGCTTCCAATATATCAATATTTATGTCTCGACCATTTCGAGACTCCTCACATATGGTACTCCGAACAACCTTCGGTTCATGAAAACACATAAACTTATAATACCGATCATCATCGAACGTTAAGCGTGCGGACCCTACGGGTTCGAGAACTACGTAGACATGACCGAGACTCACTTCTGGTCAACAACCAATACCGGAACCTGGATGCTCATATTGGTTCCTACATATTCTACGAAGATCTTTATCGGTCAAACCGCATAACAACATACGGTTCCCTTTGTCATCGGTATGTTACTTGCCCGAGATCCGATCATCAGTATCTCAATACCTAGTTCAATCTCGTTAGCGGCAAGTCTCTTTACTCGTTCTGTAATGCATCATCCCACAACTAAATCATTAGTCACAATGCTTGCAAGGCTTATAGTGATGTGCATTACCGAGAGGGCCCAGAGATACCTCTCCGATACTCGGAGTGACAAATCCTAATCTCGATCTATGCCAACTCAACAAACACCATTGGAGACACCTGTAGAGAACCTTTATAATCACCCAGTTACGTTGTGACGTTTGGTAGCACACAAAGTGTTCCTCCGGTATTCGGGAGTTGCATGATCTCGTAGTCATAGGAACATGTATAAGTTATGGAGAAAGCAATAGCAACAAATTAAACGATCATCGTGCTAAGCTAACAGATGGGTCAAGTCAATCACATCATTCTCTAATGATGTGATCCCGTTAATCAAATGACAACTCATGTCTATGGTTAGGAAACATAACCATCATTGATTCAACGAGCTAGTCAAGTAGAGGCAAACTAGTGACACTCTGTTTGTCTATGTATTCACACATGTACTAAGTTTCCGGTTAATACAATTCTAGCATGAATAATAAACATTTATCATGATATAAGGAAATAAATAATAACTTTATTATTGCCTCTAGGGCATATTTCCTTCAGTCTCCCACTTGCACTAGAGTCAATAATCTAGTTCATATCGTCATGTAATTTAACACCAATAGTTCACATCTTTATGTGTTTAGTTCACATCTCCATGTGACTAACACCGAAAGGGTTTACTAGAGTCAATAATCTAGTTCACATTGCTATGTGATTAAACATCAATAGTTCACATCTTTATGTGATTAGTTCACATATCCATGTGACTAACACCCAAAGGGTTTTCTAGAGTCAATAATCTAGTTCACATTGCTATGTGATTAACACCCAAAGAGTGATCATGTTTTGCTTGTGAGAGAAATTTAGTCAACGGGTCTGCCGCATTCAGAGCCGTATGTATTTTTGCAAATTTTCTATGTCTACAATGCTTTGCACAGAGCTACTCTAGCTAATTGCTCCCACTTTGGATATGTATCTAGATCGAGACTTAGAGTCATGCAGATCGGTGTCAAAGCTTGCATCGACGTAACTCTTTACGACGAACTCTTTGTCACCTCCATAACCGAGAAACATTTCCTTATTCAACTAAGGATATTTTTGACCGATGTCCAGTGATCCACTCCTGGATCACTATTGTACCCTCTTGCCAAACTTATGGTGAGGTACACAATAGGTCTGGTACATAGTATAGCATACTTTATAGAACCTATGACTGAGGCATAGGGAATGACTTTTCATTCTCTTTCTATTTTCTGCTGTGGTCGGTTTTGAGTCTTTACTCAACTTCACACCTTGCAACACCGGCAAGAACTCCTTCTTTGACTTTTCCATTTTGAACTACTTCAAAATCTTGTCAAGGTATGTACTCATTGAAAATATATCAAGCGTCTTGATCTATCTGTATAGATCTTGATGCTCAATATGTAAGTACCTTCATCGAGGTATTTCTTTGAAAAACTCTTTTCAAACACTCCATTATGCTTTTCAAAAAATTCTACATTATTTCCGATCAACAATATGTCATTCACATATACTTATCAGAAATGTTGTAGTGCTCCCACTCACTTTCTTGTAAATACAGGCTTCACCACAAGTCTGTATAATACCATATGCTTTGATCACTTTATCAAAATATATATTCCAACTCCGACATGCTTGCACCAGTCCATAGATGGATCGCTGGAGCTTCCACACTTTGTTAGCACCTTTAGGATTGACAAAACCTTCTTGTTTCATCATATACAACTCTTCTTTAAGAAATCCATGAAGGAATAGATTTTGACATCCATTTCCAGATTTCATAAAATGTGGCAATTGCTAACATGATTCGGACAGACTTAAGCCTTGTTATGAGTGAGAAAATCTCATCGTAGTCAACATATTGAACTTGTTGAAAACCTTTTGCGACAATTCAAGCTTTGTAGATAGTAACACTACTATCAGTGTCTGTCTTCCTCTTGAAAATCCATTTATTCTTAATGGCTCACCGATCAACGGGCAAGTCAATCAAAGTCCATACTTTGTTCTAATACATGATCTCATCTCAGATTTCATGGCTTCAAGCCATTTCGTGGAATCTGGGCTCATCATCGCTTCCTCGTAGTTCATAGGTTCGTCATGGTCAAGTAACATGACCTCCAGAATCGGATTACCGTACCACTCTGGTGCGGAACGTATTCTGGTTGACCTACGAGGTTCGGTAGTAACTTGATCTGAAGTTTCATGATCATCATCATTAACTTCCTCACTAATTGGTGTAGGAATCACTAGAATTGATTTTTGTGATGAACTACTTTCCAATTCGGGAAAAGTTACAATTACCTCATCAAGTTTTACATTCCTCCCAATCACTTCTTCCGAGAGAAACTTCTTCTCTAGAAAGGATCCATTCTTAGAACGAATATCTTGCCTTCGGATCTGTGATAGAAGGTGTACCCAACAGTTTCCTTTGGGTATCCTATGAAGACGCATTTCTCCGATTTGGGTTCGAGCTTATCAGGTTGAAACTTTTTCACATAAGCATCATGGCCCCAAACTTTAAGAAACGACATCTTAGGTTTCTTGCTAAACCATAGTTCATATGGTGTCATCTCAACGGATTTAGATGGTGCCCTATTTAACATGAATGCAACTATCTCTAATGCATAACCCAAAAACGATAGTGGTAAATCGGTAAGAGACATCATAGATCGCACCATATCTAATAAAGTACGATTATGACATTCGGACACACCATTACGCAGGTGGAGTGAGTTGTGAAACTCTTCCGCATTGTTTCAAATGAAGACCAAACTCGTAACTCAAATATTCTCCTCCACCATCAGATCGCAGAAACTTTATTTTCTTGTTACGATGATTTTCCACTTCACTCTGAAATTCTTTGAACTTTTCAAATGTTTCAGACTTATGTTTCATCAAGTATATATACCCATATCCGCTCAAATCATCTATGAAGATCAGAAAATAACGATACCAGCCGCGAGCCTCAACACTCATCGGATTTAATACATCAGTATGTATTATTTCCAATAAGTCAGTTGCTTGCTCCATTGTTCCGGAGAACGGAGTTTTAGTCATCTTTCCCACGAGTCATGGTTCGCAAGCATCAAATGATTCATAATCAAGTGATTCCAAAATCCCATCAGCATGGAGTTTCTTCATGCGCTTTACACCAATATGACCTAAACGACACTGCCACATATAAGTTGCACTATCATTATTAACTTTGCATCGTTTGGCTTCAATATTATGAATATGTGTATTACTATGATCGAGATTCAATAAACCATTCGCCTTGGGTGTATGACCTCAGAAGGTTTTATTCATGTAAACAGAATAACAATTATCCTTGACTTAAATGAATAACTGTATTGCAATAAACATGATCCAATCATATTATGCTTTACGCAAACACCAAATAACATTTATTTTAGGTTCAATACTAATCCCGAAGGTAAAGGGAGTGTGCGATGGTGATCTTATCAATCTTGGAATCACTTCCAACTCACATCATCACCTCGCCCTTAACTAGTCTATGTTTATTTTGCAACTCCCGTTTCGAGTTACTACTCTCAGTAACTGAACGAGTATCAAATACTGAGGTGTTTTTATAAACACTAGTAAAGTACACATGAATAACATGTATATCAAATATATACTTTTGTTCACTTTACCATCCTTCTTATCCGCCAAGTATCTTAGGGCAGTTCCACTTCCAGTGACCATTTCACTCAGTTCCAGGCTTGGGTCTAGCTTTGAGCTTCTTCATGGGAGTGGCAACTTGCTTGCCTTTCTTCTTTGAAGTTCCTCTTTCTTTCCCTTTGCCCTTTTCTTGAAACTAGTGGTCTTGTTAACCATCAACACTTGATGCTATTTCTTGATTTCTACCTTCACTGATTTCAACATCGCGAAGAGCTTGGGAATTACTTTCGTCATCCCTTGCATATTATAGTTCATCACTAAGTTCTAGTAACTTGGTGATAGTGACTAGAGAACTTCATCAATTACTATCTTATCTGGAAGATTAACTCCCACTTGATTCAAGCAATTGTAGTACCCAGACAATCTGAGCACATGCTCACTGGTTGAGCTATTCTCCTCCACCTTGTAGGAAAAGTACTGTCAGAGGTCTCATACCTCTCGACACGGGCATGAGTATGAAATACCAATTTCAACTCTTAGAACATCTTATATGTTCCGTGGCGTTCAAAACGTTTTTGAAGTCCCGGATCTAAGACGCAAAGCATGGTGCACTAAACTATTAAGTAGTCATCATACCGAGCTTTGCCAAATGTTCATAACGTCTGCATTTGCTCCTGCAATAATTATGTCACCTAGCGGTGCATCAAGGACATAATTCTTCTATGTAGCAACGAGGATAATCCTCAGATCACGGATCCAATCCGCATCATTGTTACTATCATCTTTCAACATAGTTTTGTCTAGGAACATATCATAAATAAAACGGGGAAGCTATATGCGAGCAATTGATCTACAACATAGATATGCAAATACTATCAGGACTAAGTTCATGATAAATTTAAGTTCAATTAATCATATTACTTAAGAACTCCCACTTAGATAGACATCCCTCTAATCATCTAAGTGATCACGTGATCCATATCAACTAAACCATGTCCGATCATCACATGAGATGGAGTAGTTTTCAATGGTGAACATCACTATGTTGATCATATCTACTATATGATTCACGCTCGGCCTTTCGGTCTCAGTGTTCTGAGGCTATTTCTGCATATGCTAGGCTCGTCAAGTTTAACCCGAGTATTTTGCATGTGCAAAACTGGCTTGCACGCGTTGTATGTGAACATAGAGCTTATCGCACCCGATCATCACGTGGTGTATCAGCACGAAGAACTGTCGCAACGGTGCATACTCAGGGAGAACACTTGTACCTTGAAATTTAGTGAGAGATCATCTTATAATGCTACCGCCAAGCTAAGCAAAATAAGATGCATAAAGGATAAACATCACATGTAATCAAATATAAGTGATATGATATGGCCATCATCATCTTGTGCCTTTGATCTCCATCTCTAAAGCATCGTCATGATCACCATCGTCACCGTCTTGACACCATGATCTCCATCATCTTGATCTTTATCAACGTGTCGTCACATGGTCATCTTGCCAACTATTGCTATCGCATAGCGATAAAGTAAAGCAATTGTATGGCGCTTGCATCTTATGTAATAAAGAGACAACCATAAGGCTTCTGCCAGTAGCCGATAAGTTTAACAAAACATGATCATCTCATACAACAATTTATATCTCATCACGTCTTGACCATATAACATCACATGCCCTGCAAAAACAAGTTAGACATCATCTACTTTGTTGTTGGAAGTTTTACGTGGCTGCTACGGGCTGAGCAAGAACCGTTCTTACCTACCGCATCAAAAACCACAACGGGGTATAGTGATTGCTTTTTGATCTTCAGAAAGAATCCTGTTCATTGAATCTGATCCAACTAAAGTTGGAGAAACTGACACCCACCAACCACTTGTGTGCGAAGCACGTCGGTAGAACCAGTCTCGCGTAAGCGTACGCGTAATGTCGGTCTGGGCCGCTTCATCCAACAATACCGCCGAATCAAGAAACAACTAGTGATGACAAGCAATATGTATATACCCACGCCCAGAACTCCTTTGTGTTCTACTCATGCATATAACATCTACGCATAGACCTGGCTCTGATACCACTGTTGGGGAACGCAGTAATTTCAAAAAAAATTCCTACGCACATGCAAGATCATGGTGATGCATAGCAACGAGAGGGGAGAGTATCGTCTATGTACCCTCGTAGAAGCATAAGCATTATGACAATGCGGTTGATGTAGTCGTACGTCTTCACGATCGACCGATCTAGTACCGAAGATACGACACCTCCGCGATCTACACACGTTCATCTCGGTGACGTCCCGTGAACTCCCAATCCAGTAGAGCTTTGAGGGAGAGCTTCATCAGCACGACGGCATGATGACGGTGATGATATTGCTACCAGAACAGGGCTTCGCCTAAGCACCGCCACGATATTACCGAGGTGGATTATGGTGGAGGGGGGCACCGCACATGGCTAAAGATCAATGATCAACTTGTGTGTCCATGGGGTGCCCCCTCCCCTGTATATAAAGGAGTGGAGGAGGGGGAGGGCCGGCCCTCTACTATGGCGCACCCTGGGGAGTCCTACTCCCACCGGGAGTAGGACTTCCCCCCTTCCCTAGTTGGAGTAGGAGAGGAAGGGAAGGAGGAGTAGGAGAGAAGGAAAGCCCCCCCCCCCCCCAAACCTATTCCAATTCGGCCTCCTGCCCAAGGGGGGCGCACCAGCCCCTTGTGGGCTGCTGTGCTTCCTTCTTATGGCCCATAAGGCCCATAACTTCTCCTGGGGGGTTCCAGTAACCTCCTGGTACTCCGGAAAAATGTCTGAACCACTCGGAACCATTTCGATGTCCAAACATAGGCTTCTAATATATCGAACTTTATGTCTCGACCATTTCGATACTCCTCGTCATGCCCGTGATCACATCTGGGACTCTGAACAACCTTCAGTTCATCAAAACACATAAACTCATAATACCGATCGTCACCGAATGTTAAGCGTGCGGACCCTACAGGTTCGAGAACTATGTAGACATCACCGAGACTCACTTCCGGTCAATAACCGATAGCGGAACCTGGATGCTCATATTGGTTCCTACGTATTCTACGAAGATCTTTATCGGTCAAACCGCATAACAACATACGTTGTTCCCTTTGTCATCGGTATGTTACTTGCCCGAGATTCGATCGTCGGTATCTCAACACCTACTTCAATCTCGTTACCGGCAAGTCTCTTTACTCATTCCATAATGCATCATCCCGCAACTAACTCATTAGTCACAATGCTTGCAAGGCTTATAGTGATGTGCATTACCGAGAGGGCCTAGAGATACCTCTCCAATACTCGGAGTGACAAATCCTAATCTCGATCTATGCCAACTCAACAAACACCATTGGAGACACCTGTAGAGCACCTTTATAATCACCCAGTTACATTGTGACGTTTGGTAGCACACAAAGTGTTCCTCCGGTATTCAGGAGTTGCATGATCTCATAATCATAGGAACATGTATAAGTTATGGAGAAAGCAATAGCAACAAATTAAATGATCATCGTGCTAAGCTAACGGATGGGTCAAGTCAATCACATCATTCTCTAATGATGTCATCCTGTTAATCAAATGACAACTCATGTCTATGGTTAGGAAACACAACCATCATTGATTCAACAAGCTAGTCAAGTAGAGGCAAACTAGTGACACTCTGTTTGTCTATGTATTCACACATGTACTAAGTTTCCGGTTAATACAATTCTAGCATGAATAATAAACATTTATCATGATATAAGGAAATAAATAATAACTTTATTATTGCCTCTAGGGAATATTTCCTTCAAGGGGAACCCCTTGGATCTAGATCTTTGGGTTCTTGGTGTTCGCCTTCTTGTTCTTCCTCTCATTTTCCTTCCTAGCATTAGTTGCTTTGGTGGGATATGGGAGAGAAGGACTTGGGCACTCCGTGTGCCCTTGCCATTGCATTTGGTGCATTGGTTTGAGTTCTCCATGGTGATACGTGGAAGTTACAAGTTGAGAAGCTTATTACTCTTGGGTGCTTGGTACCCTTGAGCTTGTTCCTCTTGGGTGCTTGGGCACCCTAGACGGTTGGTGGTGTTCGGAGCTCAATCATTGTGGTGTAAAGCTTCGGGCAAGCGTCAGGGTCTCCAATTAGGTTGTCGAGATCACCCCGAGCAATTTGACGAGTTCCGGTGACCGCCCCCAAGGGTTGCCCAAGTGTACGGGTTCGGTGACCGCCCCAAGGGTTGCCATTTGTATGGGTTCAGGGACCTCCCTCAAGGGTCCCTTAGTGGAATCACGACATCTTGCATTGTGCGAGGGCGTGAGGAGATTATGTTGGCCCTAGTGGCTTCCTGGGGAGCATTGTGCCTCCACACCGCTCCAAACAAAGATTAGCATTCGCAAGGGTGTGAACTTCGGGATACATCATCGTCTCCGCGTGCCTCGGTTATCTCTTACCCGAGCCCTTTACTTATGCACTTTACTTTGTGATAGCTATATTGTTTGTTGTCATATATCTTGCTATCACTTAGTTGTTTTTCTTGCTTAGCATAAGTTGTTGGTGCACATAGGTGAGCCTAGTTGTTGTAGGTTTTGTGCTTGACAAATTAACCGCTAGGTTTATTCCGCATTTATTCAAGCCTAAAGCATAATTATTTAAAGCGCCTATTCACCCCACTCTAGGCGACATCCTTGATCTTTCAATTGGTATCAGAGCATCGTCTCTCGTGTTTAGGCTTAACCGCCTAGAGAGTAAAGATGTCGACTAGGGGATTAGGATTCTCCGACACTCTTAATTTCGATGGCATACATTTTGATGTTTGGGTTATTCACATACACATCCACACCCGCGCTGCCACCGCCTTCCCTGCCCGAGTCCGGCAGGACTCCGTCGCCAGAGCCGTGGGAGCTCGGGACTCCCCCCGAGGTTCGCCGCCCCCCTATATATATAGCGACCCCCGGGGCCCCTTGGACCCCGAGTTAGCCACGCCGCTGCCGCCTTTAGTTGCCGTCGCCACCCCGCCTCATAGCCGCACCGCCGCTGCCGCGAAGCTCGCCACCGCCGCCGAGCCACTGTCTCTTTGCGCTGCCGCTGCCGCACCGCGCTACCCGTCGCAGCCCTGCGCCTCCCCCCCCCCGGTCTCGCTGAAGCCTCCGCCCCGCTCGCCATTGACTGCTGCCGGCCGAACCCCGTTTAACCGGTAAAAGCCGTTCCGGTTCGTTGGTTACTTCTCGGTTTTTTTAAGTTTCGGTTTAGTTAGGATAGATTAGTTTTTTATTTTTTCGGTTAAGTAGCGAACGTTCATCCATTTCGATCTCTTAACGAACGAATTTGTTAGTTAGTTTCTATTAGCGGACGTTCATTCGATAGATTTTTCTTTTTTCTGTTTATTTTCGGCCAGGGACCTATCCGCAAATAGTTTCTTTACAGATTAGTCCCTCTTCTTAAATCCTTCGCTACTTTTTGCTCGTTTATCCAAATCCAGTGAAACCAACACCAAAATCTTCTTCTTGTTCTCCTCTATCCAGATAATCCACTTGAACATGATTTTGGAAATTTAAAATTTGGTTTAAAGAAGATTTGAATTTGATTTTTTTATCATAGTGTGTGTTTCGTAACTCCAATTCGATTGATTCTTTTTGCAAATCGAGGCTCTTCACTTGAACTTCAGTTGGATCTTTTATTTTGAGTTTTACCTGTGCATCTTATGCTTGAGTGCTTATGTATGCTATTGTTTGTTCCTGATAGAGTTCCCAGGGTGCGAGGCTTGCTACTACGAATCTCTAGGGTTTTCCGATCATCAGCAAGGCAAGTAACACTTTGATCATATCCCTTTATTACCCTATTTTTATGCATTAGTCTCAACCCTCAAACATTGCATGAGTAGGACTTGATAACATGTGGGTATTGGGAAGTAGTTGATGAGGTAGGAACCTATTGTCTTATATTTCAAACCCTTGGTGTTACTACGTTATGCTTATACTGCTATGCTATGCTCGTAGACGTGGATTGGTTTGAGAGAATTCATGAAAGCTATGAGAGTTATTAATACCTAAGGGAAACTTAAGGTGGCTACTTTAATACACATCTGGGTGGATTGGTTGTGGGCACTTGGGGATATACCAGTGTTGTCCGAGGAGATCTCGGGGAACCCGTGTGATCATCCTATGGTTTGCCACCCAGGCTCAAAGGGATCATAAGATTATTCATGATAGAAACTTCCATGTGCAGCCACAAGCCATTACGGGCTCTGGCATAGTTGAGTAAGTTGTGGGAATCCTTTCCATGATGGGCTAGTAGATGTAGGGGATTGTAGGTGTACCGGCCTATCTATCGTTCAAGGGGACCTCTTCGGAAAGACTGTGTCTCGATCACCCGTTTCTCGAACAATATGAAGTGTGAGAATATCCAACGAAGGAGATCGAGTCTTGTGGGGAAAAGTGTGCAAACCTCTGCATAGTGTACAAACTAATCATGGTTAGCCATGTCCCCGGTTATGGACATCCTGAGTATCTGGTACATGACTTATTATGTTGATTTCATCACTTTACTTAATTAATTTGTTGGGTTGTAAATTTTAATTTTGGGATTGAGTTGGGGTTACCTTCTAAATTATTTCAACAAACTATGTAGTTAAATAAAATATATTCCTTTGTTGTAGGGAAAAACTAGCTTTATGCAAATGATAACCATAGAGCCTCCACCAGCCATATATGCATGTAGTGATAGCTGTTATTTTGTTCATTGCTCTATAGTGTTATCTTGCCAGCATATTCCATGTGCTGACCTACACAGTTGCAACATATCATGTTGGAGAATTTTCAGACGAAGAGTAAGGTGCGATAGGTTGTTGTCATGCACTCAGTATTGCCGTGGAGTTGGATGGACTCATTTATCTTCGATGATTCTGCAGTTATCTTATTTTAAATGGCCTTCAGCCATATTATTGTAATAAGTTCTCTTTTTGAGACTCTCGATGTAATAAGTGTGTGATTGAACTTTGTTGTAAATCCTCGAGTACTGTGTGTGACTGCAATACCGATCCAGGGATGACACTTAAACACAAAGACTTGACCGTCTGAGGTCTGGTTGCTACAAGATGGTATCAGAGCACACACTGACTGTAGGATGCGACCACTAGGACAAGCCACATGATACTCTTCTCTACTCATTTCTGACTCTTCTGCATTTCTACTCTATAGATGGCGGACCCAAGGAACAAGTTCACTCAACGGATGACGACACCCCTTTCGGATGACACTTGAAGGAAGTCACTAGGTACCCGAACATTGGAATACCAAACTTCACCGGGACCTACACTGTCACTCTACCAGAAGAGGAGCGCTGGATGATACGAGTTCATGTTCCAGGAAGGACTTTTGCACCAGTCACCAAGCCCATCGAATTTTCCTTTGATGCACCAACCTGGAGTCTAGGAAGTGGCATGGCCGCCCACATCGCCATTGGACGCATCGGCGAGGTGTACAATAAGGATCTTAAGGACACCATCTACCAGATATGTGGATGCAGAGATGAGCAATGGGAGATGATTTGCACCAGGAAGGATAAATCCATTGCAGCCTACAAACAGGAGTTAAATCTGCACATTCGATGTTAGGAGAACCAAATGTGCGCCAACATGATAGACATGAAGAAGGTGATGACCAGGAACATGGAGCTAGAAGAGGAACTCAAGTCTACAGGTGATGGTTATGAAGAAGAAATTGTTGTTCTACTGGAGAAGAATGAAGACCTGAAGAAGAAGCTAGGAATATTCATGGGTGATCCCAAACCTAAAAAGGACATCTGTTCTAAAGACTACATCGTACTAGACGACACAGACTCCATCCCCGACAGTGATGATGATTATGAAGACGAAGCTGGAGCAGATATCATGGAGTCTTCCACTGAGCAAAATTTCTAGTTGACCACCATATTATCAGTAGTATTCTTCCATGTATATAGTAATAGTCTGCGAGATTTTGTAACAGTAGTTTAGTTCGATTGTATGATCTTGTTTGAATTGAGTGGTGTGAAATAAATGTATTTGCCTCATGTGCATATGGGTAGTGATTTCTCTTCAGACCTCGCTCTATTCTGTTCTCACCCCTCTAACCTCTCAGATGCCTCTAAGATGTGACCCCGGATTTGTCTTCCCACCGGAGCTCACTCAGTTGATCCAACAACAGAATGCCTTGATGCAGTTCCTAGTCCAGAACCAAGGCAACAACAACAACCCACCGCCACCACCACCAGTTGAAAACTTAGCCCATTTTTTGAGGTTGAATCCACCAGTGTTCTCTAGTAGCATCGAGCCAATTGTTGCTGATGACTGGATCCTTAGGATTGTAAGGGAGCTGACCACCGCAGGTTGCATAGATGCTAAGAAGATGCACTTTGCCGCACATCAACTGGATGGACCCACAACCTCATGGTGGGAGAATTACACAACCAATTTCCCCGTGGCCAATGTCACTTGGGATCAGTTTCAGCAAGCATTTTGCACTGCACATGTCTCAGCTGGATCCATGAGTATGAAGAAGCGTGAGTTTCGCAACTTACGCCAGGGAAATCATACTGTGGGGCAGTACGTGGATGAGTTCAGCAAGTTAGCTCGCTACACCCCAGATGATGTGGCCACAGATGTCGCGAAGCAGGAGAAGTTTATGGAGGGCCTGAATGATGAGCTGAGTATGCAGTTGATGGTGGCAACATTCGCCAACTACCAGGAGTTGGTATATAGGGCTCTCATGATTGAAGGCAAGCAACAGCAGATTGAGAACCACAAACGAAAGTATGAACAGGGGAAGTACAACTCTGGAGCTCAGCAGAAGCCTCGTTTTACCCCGAACTCAGGAGGACATACTCATCATAACCATGGAGGCCACACTCACAATGGAGGAAGTTCACACAACCACGGTGGCTCTAAGAATGGGAATGGGAATGGAGGAAACAACGATCAGAGCATTTCCAACCTAGCAACACCAGCCAAGAAGGATATGAGTCACGTTACTTGTTTCAAGTGCGGGAAGACTGGACACTATGCCAATGAATGTCCTAAGATAAAGAATGGGAACGGAAATGGAAGCTCAAGGAAGAAGCCCAACCCTTTAACCAGAGGGCGGGTGAACCACGTCAACGTGGAGGAAGTTGAGGAGTAGCGTGATGTAGTTATTGGTAAGTTTTTGGTTAAGTCATTTACTACTATTGTCCTTCTTGACACTGGTGCATCGCATTCAAACATATCAAGGGGATTCTTGGATAAGTTTAAGTTGCCCACCGTAGCCCTTAAGACACCTATGTTAGTAAGATCACCTGGAGCAGAGTATATGGCTAGCATAGGATGTTTTCAATTGCCATTAACCATAGGTAGGCATGTTTTCCCCTCAGACCTGATAATTTTGGAGTCACAAGGATTGGATGTGATACTAGGCCTGGATTGGCTATCGATGTATGGAAGAAATATCGATTGTGCTAGTAAGTCAATTCTTCTCACTGCCCCAGAGGGTAAACGGATCAAGTATGTGTCCAGGCATGCACCAAGGAGGACTCAAGTAAGTTCACTCTCGGGAGTTGTTCAGGAGGAAGTGCCAGTGGTGAAGGATTATCCTGATGTATTCCTAGATGAACTACCAGGCATGCCACCAGATCAAGATATAGAATTTTTGATAGAGTTGTTACCAGTCACCGGACCAATATCAAAGAGACCGTATCGGATGACCGCAAATGATTTGGAGGAAATTAAGAAGAAGATTAAGGAGTTATTGGAGAAAGGTTATATTCGACCAAGTTCATCACCATGGGGAGCCCCAGTGCTCTTAGTTGAGAAGAAGGATGGATCTTTGAGGATGGTTGTATATTATGTGCACTAAATGAGGTGATGATCAAGAACAAGTACCCACTACCGATGATCAATGATCTGTTTGACCAGCTACAGGGAGCTAAAGTATTCTCCAAGATCGATCTTCATCAGGATACCACCAGCTGAAGATCCGAGAATAGGATATACCTAAGACTGCTTTTACCACAAGGTACGGGCTATATGAGTACACTGTCATGTCCTTCAGTTTGACTAATGGCCCTGCCTACTTTTTGAGTATGATGAATAAGGTGTTCACAGAGTTCTTGGATAAGTTTGTTGTGGTGTTCATTGATGATATATTGGTATACTCGAAGAATTAAGAAGAACATAAGGAACATTTGCGCTTAGTTCTCGAGAAGCTCAGGGAACATCAACTATACGCCAAGTTTAGCAAATGCGAGTTTTGGTTGAAGGAAGTTGGATTTCTCAGACATGTTATATCTGGAGAAGGTATAGCAGTAGACCCTTCCAAGATTCAGTCTGTCATAGAATGGTTGGCACCCACCTCAGTTGGAGAGATACGCAGTTTTCTTGGACTCGCTCGATATTACCGGAGATTCATTGAAATTTTTTCCAAGATTGCGAAGCACATGACGGAGTTATTGAAGGACACCAAGTTCAAATGGACCGAAGAATGTGAGGCTAGTTTTCAGGAGTTGAAGAAACGTTTAGTTACAGCCCAGTGTTAATTCTTCCAGATATACGCAATGATTTCCATGTTTATTGCGACGCTTCTCGCCTGGGACTTGGAGGTGTACTTATGCAAGACGGAAGAGTTGTTTCATATGCCTCGCATCAGCTTCGACCTCATGAGTTGAATTATGCCACGCATGATTTGGAGTTAGCAGCCGTAGTGCATGCGCTCATGTGACGCCCCGAGACCGATGCGCCAGGTGTCTTCCAGTAATTCGCTGTTGTTGTCTTGTCATTCGCTTGCCTGTTGCATCTTGTCATGTCATCATGTGCATTGCATCATCATGTTTTCAAAACTTGCATTAGTCCGGGTCTCCCAGTTCCGTCCGTTTTCCGTTCTGAACCTAGACACACTTGCACGCGCGGCATGTCCGAAATAGTATTTTATAAGTGGCCGGAAAATGTTCTCGGAATGGGTTGAAAGTTGGCGTGCGGTCTTATTTTAGTGTAGATAGACCGCCTGTCAAATTTCATCGCGTTCGGAGTTTGTTTGATGCCCCAACGTATAACTATAGCGGCATTATAGCCGGTCAAACGTCGGACGTTTTCGGTCTCCGGAAACACTCGCCGGGCCTTTCTCTCTTCTCTTTTCTCATGCCCGAGGCCTTCTGCACAGTCCACTACCTACCGCCAGGCCAACCTAACCTCTCTCGTCAGACCACGGCCCTCCTCGCGCGTGCGTCCGAAAGCTGTCCCGGACCTGACCCAGACAGTCATTTTCAATGGGTCCGGATCAACACCTAACATCCTGCAAGTATCTGTGTTTTCTTTGTTGGACTTCTTTAACCCATTTTTTCTCTTTCTTTCTTTTCCAATTGCCAGTTTGCGATCGGATGATTCTGAAGCCCCCTCAGACATCAAAACCTAGTCCTTCATTCTATAAAAGGAAGGCCTAGGCCTCTAGTTTTGGAAACCCTACCCTCCTCCTCGAAACCCGTGCCGCCGCCAGCCTCTTTCCATGCTCGGTCGCCAGGTCCATCCTCTCCAAGCGCGGACCCTCTCAGCCCAGATCCAGGCCCGGTTCAGTCGCCGCCGCCAGGGGGTTCTCGCAGCCTCCCAAGCTATGGAGGCAAGCAACCGTGCGCTGCTCGACCCCGTCGCCTCACCGCCGCCTCCTCCGGCTAGCGGTTCGCGCCGAAGCACCGTCGACTCAGGCCGACCTAGCCACTAACCTTTCTTCCTCGTGGCTCTCTCTCTCTCGTCTCTCACATCTTCCTCTCCCTCTCTCTATTTTGCTCATAGGAGACCTCCATGGCCGCTCCAGCTAGCTCCGTCGCTATCGTTTCGTGCCGGGAATGGGTCGATCCAGGCTCCCCGCACCCAGATCGGACACTACTGCGTCATTCCGGAGTGCCGCCGCATCTTCGCCCTCTGGGACGGCATCAAACAGCAAGCAGCCGCTTCCCCGCTCGCCGTTGAACACCCCCCCCCGAACCGGTCTTCCCCGCTCGCCGTTGACCGCGTCCTGCTGCGTGGGCCGCCTCCAGCGCCCTCCTGGCCGCGTCTCGCTTCGTGGCCCAGCACCTACGGAGCCGGCCTGCTCGACCGCACCCCCTGGGCCGCCTCCACCGACTAGCGCCAAGGCCCAGTCGCCCGTGCCCTGCTGCAGCCTTAGCCTACCAGATCCGCTGGCCCAAGGCCCGCGAGGTGAGCACAAGCCAGCCCATCCCTGCTTGCTTATGTGACGCCCTGGGCGCTAAATAATATCCTGTGCTCAGCCAGATTCGGCCCATGTCATGTTTTTTTCCCGTCCTATGAATTTTCTATTTAATCAGAGAACTGCAGTTTTTCAAAAAAAACCCTAGAGTTCTTGCATATCATAACTCACCAACCGTGCATCGGATCTAAATAAATTATATATGAAAGTTGCTTGGAATTTTGTCTAGTTTAACAATATCCAACTTTCATGCATGTTTGAGATATTTAAAATTCTGTTTGGTTAAATTTTCTCAAATAACTTGTTAAAATGTTTTAATTCATAACTAAGTAACCGTAACTCGGATTTTAATAAACTTTATATGTAAATGGGGTGGAAAAATGCCTAGTTTAACATGGTGCACTTTTCTTGCATGTTTAATAACTCTAAAATATGGTTTAGGGCAGAACAGTACCAAACCTTAAAAATATGCATATGGGGTTTTACCGGAATTGTTGTTCGTTGTTTCCGGCCTCATTTAAACTTGCCTAGATAGGTAATTTTGTTATGCTTCACCTCTTGCCATGTTAACCAACATTTAAATTTCTTGAGTACCTAACCGGGAGAGAACTAAATAATTAATGTGGTGTTCCGTCAATATGCAACTCGTTGCATATTGAGCTCCACTTAATTTGTAGGATTGTTTGTGCTCTTTGCCATGCCATGCATCATTAAACCGGACATGCATCATACTTGGTTGCGCATCATGCCATGTTCATGTCGTGGTTGTTTACTATGTTGTTTGCTTCTTTCCTGTGTTGCATCTTTGGGTTGGTTCCGATAACGTCGCGTTTGTGAGGATCCGTTCGACTACATCTGTTTGACTTCTTCATGGACTCGTTCTTCTTCCTTGCGGATCTCAGGCAAGATGACCATACCCTCGAAATCACTTCTATCTTTGCTTGCTAGATGCTCGCTCTTTTGCTATGCCTATGCTGCGATACCTACCACTTGCTATATCATGCCTCCCATATTGTTGAACCAAGCCTCTAACCCACCTTGTCCTAGCAAACCGTTGTTTGGCTATGTTACCGCTTTGCTCAGCCCCTCTTATAGCATTGTTAGTTGCAGGTGAAGATTGAAGTTTGTTCCCTGTTGGAACATGGAGATGTTGTTCCTTATTGGAACATGTTTACTTGTTGGGATATCACAATATCTCTTATTTAATTAATGCATCTATATACTTGGTAAAGGGTGGAAAGCCTGGTGTTTTGTTCCACTCTTGCCGCCCTAGTTTTCGCCATATCGGTGTTATGTTCCCAGATTTTGTGTTCCTCACGCGGTTGGGTTATAATGGGAACCCCTTGACAGTTCGCCTTGAATAAAACTCCTCCAGCAAGGCCCAACATTGGTTTTACCATTTGCCACCTAGCCTTTTCTTTCCCTTGAGTCGGCCGGCTCAAGGGTCATATTTATTTAAACCCCCGGGCCAGTGCTCCTTTGAGTGTTGGTCCAACCTGTCAGCTGCCGATGGCCACCAGGGACAACTCTGGGCTAGCCTACTGGAACCTTGGACAATCCGGTGTGCCCTGAGAAAGAGATATGTGCAGCTCCTATTGGGATTTGTCGGCACATTCGGGTGGCTTTGCTGGTCTTGTTTTACCATTGTCGAAATGTCTTGTAACCGGGATTCCGAGCCTGATCGGGTCTTCCCGCTAGAAGGAATATCCTTCGTTGATCGTGAGAGCTTGTGATGGGCTAAGTTGGGACACCCCTGCAGGGTTTTGAACTTTCGAAAGCCGTGCCCGCGGTTATGGGCAGATGGGAATTTGTTAATGTCCGGTTGTAGAAAACCTGAAGTTGACCTTAATTAAAATACATCAACCGTGTGTGTTACCATGATGGTCTCTTTCCGGCGGTGTCCGGGAAGTGAACACGGTGTTGGAGTTATGTTTGACGTAGGTTGCTCTAGGATCACTTCTTGATCATAGTTTCTCGATCGTGCTTTGCCTTCTCTTCTCGCGCGCAATTGCGTATGTTAGCCACCATATATGCTAGTCGCTTGCTGCAGCTCCACCTCGTACTTTTACCTTACCCATAAGCTTAAATAGTCTTGATCGCGAGGGTGTGAGATTGCTGAGTCCCCGTGACTCACAGATACTTCCAAAACCAGTTTGCAGGTGCCGATGTTACCGAGCAGGTGACGCAACCAAGCTCAAGGAGGATCTCGATGAAGATCTTGTCCTTTGTGTTGATTGTCCTAGTTGATCAGTAGTGGAGCCCAGTTGGGGTCGATCGGGGATCTGTGTAGCATTTGGGGTAGTCTTCTTTTATTTTGGGTTCCGTAGTCGGACCTTGTGTGTATCTGGTTGATGTAATGTTATATTCATGTAATTGTGTGAAGTGGTGATTGTAAGCCAACTATGTATCTTCTCCCTTACGTATTACATGGGTTGTGCAAAGATTACCTCACTTGCGACATTGCTTTCAATGCGGTTATGCCTCTAAGTCGTGCTTCGACACGTGGGAGATATAGCCGCATCGAGGGCATTACAAGTTGGTCTTAGAGCCATCCCCGACCTTAGGAGCCCCCTGCTTGATCGAATCACTAGCGTTATTGAGTCTAGAAATGTTTTGAGTCATTTAGGAATTATATATATTGGAGAGTTAGGACTTTTTTTTACTCCTCAGTCCCTTCGTCGCTCTGGTGAGGCATCCTGACGTAGAGTTTTGACTCTTCTCTTCTAAAATTTCACTAAAAAATTATGGATCACGCGGGTATCTTGGAATCGTTCCGATCGATTTGTGACGAGAACATTATTCTTGGTGCCTCCTGAAATTTAGGGGTTGTGGCAGTGTCCCGGGGAGTTGAGCTCCGAGGTGTTGTCATCACAATTTTGTCGTTGCAGTTCTGGAATACCTGAGTTTAGTTTCGCCGACATCGAAAATCTCTTTTATGCAGTTGTTGGTGAGATAACCTTGACGCCACCCAGTACTGGGGCGGGAGTTCGGGAGTATTGCCATAACTCGTATAACGGATGCTTTTCAAAGGTTGAGGTAGATGATTTCCGAAGGTTTCTTGGTTATGTGTTGAAGGATGGATACAGCTGGATGTAGGATTTGCTAGTTTGGGTGAGATATTATGCTTCCCCTGTATCCCCAACACCTGATTGCATAACCGGAAAATTTCGGGAGTTTATAAGTGGGAATTCAAGTAGCTCTTAGGATATCTTTCCGACAGATGTACGATATGAAATTGGGGTTCGACGTCTAGTGGTCCGCCTATCCACGGTTGGTTTTACAGTGGTCTCGTTGTGTCTTAAAGAGTCCTTGGCTATGCCGACTCGGGGATGCTTCGTATGTCATGTGCACTGCCTTGTACATGATGGTGCTGTACGATCGAGCCCGTGTAGGCCCTACCACGAAAACTTCGGACGAAATCTCTATCATATGTTTGTTCCGGCTTATTTTGCAAGCCAATCCTTTGTTTTGTTTTGGTTTGTGGTATTCGAGTTGCTTCGAAGTCAAATGTTGATTCCATACCTTCCCCAAATGGTGTTCTCATACTCTGATGTGAATACTAATCCTTCATGATCATCGAGATTGTCATGTCAGTCCTTTTCAACCGGTGTTTGCTTCATCCGTTCCAAGTTGTCTTTGCTTTCCCGCCCACCCACCCTTTTTCTTCAAGGAATCCGATGTCTTAATCAAGTATCCATCTTATTGATGTGAAGTCTCTCCATTCTTTCAATCAATGTTCTTACCCGGTGGTTTTCATGAAGATGCTCTACTAGTTCATCATTCTTCGCTCTTTTTCTTCTTCGGTGGAACCAATTCAAGCTTTGTTGATCGTATTCTTTTCTCGTTTCAAATGCCTTCTCTTACCGGTGCACCTCTTATTCTTTCACCTCTCGCTATTCTTTTGTTCCGGAGTGCTCAAGATATCTCGAAGATTCGTGTTTCCACTCTGCATTCGTTCAAGATCTTTCGAGGATGTTCTCTCGTTCAAGCCTTTTAATTCAACCGGTGGAATCTATATTTTCAAGCAATCGTTCAACGGTGTATCTTTTGAGTGGGCCCATAACCCACAGGTTTTTCCCCCGGGATCTTACCTGATTCTTCTATTTTCCCAGAGCTATTCGCAAACCTTTCGAAGTTTGACGTAAGAATGAATTATCATCAGTCAAATGCCTTCTCTTAGATCTTTCATAATTCTTCCATCGTTGGTTCAACCTTTCCATTTTTCATCCCGGAGTATCTCAACAATTTGGTGGTGTTTCTCATCGTCATTCTCAGATATTGAAGACCGAAGAAGAGTTTCTCTTTAATCTTGCTCCATTCTCTTCAAGATTCATGGTGCTAGCTTGTTGCCATCCTCTCATAATTATTTTCAATTGTGAGAATCCTTTTCACCCATCAGGAGATATTCAAGGGTATTTTCAGTTCGATTATCCGGAGCCCGTCATTTCAGAAGACTTGTTCATTCTCAGTTTTCAGCTCTCCTTCCCCAAATCTCACCGGTGCATCATTCAATATTCTTTAATCAACACGTGATCTCTTCGTTTCAGTTGTATCTAAATTCTCTCAAGTATCTTCGTTCATTTCATATTTCTTCCCGGTGTTCCTTTATCTTTTCTTCGTTCATTTTCATTTCTTACGGTGGTTCTTCCAGATTTCTCTTCCTTATCAATTTATTCGTTGTCAATCCTACCGGTGGCTCATAGAAGACCTTCCCAAGTTGGCGCTATATCTCTCTTAATCCTTGCTACGAGAATAAGTAGTGTGCCAAATCCGTTGATTGTCATCAATTTAATTGGTGAAGGATAAGCATAATGTAATTCTTATTCTTGTTTCATCGAGTATATTCAATTACTTATTACAGAGGCTCATCAAATTCTCGGTTTCACTTGGTTCATATCCCTTTTCCCGGAGTTCCAAGTTCTCTCAATTATATCATCACGGAGATCCATCTAAATCATTACAAGGTTTCACCTCGTGTTTTCAACTTCTCTTTCTTTTCGTTATCCTTTTGTTACCGGAATTCTTCATGGAGGCTCTACATGATGGCCCATCAAGCATTTAATTCCTTTTCGAAGTTTTCATCGAGATTCTTCTCTAAGGAGCTCAAGTATTCTTCATCTTGCATTCCGAAGTGCTATTCGTTCTATCTTATCTTTTGGAGGTGGTGTTATGTCATTTTTGATAATTTTCCTTCGTGTTTCATGATTCACAAGTTATCAATAATGAGATACTTGAAATCCATCAATCTCGTCATTGGAGTTATCTTGGGTTATATTTCACCTAAAGCCTTACCTAAGGATTGTTGCTATCTATGGTGCTCATAAATGACCCAAGTTCTTCATTTATCCTCCCGGTGAGATAGTTTCTCGTATCCTTGTAATATCAATCCAATCAAATCTTTTCCGTGAGTGGAAGTTGTCACCTCCTAATTTTGAGATGTCTTCTATAAGTACATATCAAGCTTATCCTTTTCGTTGTTGGTTTTCCAACAATTCCGTTCGACACATCTCCTAAAGATGCTTTCAAGCTCATTTGAGGTAGAAGATGTTGTTTTCTTCTCCGTTCTTTTGATTCCATTCTTTTATCTCTTACGGAGGCATTGAGGTGTTGCTTTTTTCACTCATCATCTCAGATTGTCAGGACCATGTTCTTTTCATGCCTATCCATTTAACCGTAGTGTTGTGCCCTTTTGCTCAAGTTCTTTTCGCCTTATCAAGCCTTGCATCTCTGTCAACCGGAGTGCTATCTGAGATCTTTTTACCCCTTTTTCCATTCATTCAGTAGTTCCGGAGGCAGTATGTTGTGATTTCATCAAGTATCTTCTCATCTTACCAAGCTCTTATTCAATTCCTTTTCTTTTTAGTCGGAATGCTGCCCAAATTATATCATTCTTAATCCTTTTCTATCTTGTTTTAACCGGAGTGGTTTCAATATTTATCTTGCCCTTCAACCTCAAGGTTTTTCGCAATGTTCTTTGTTCCTCTTTTCTAAAGGAGTGTTTTCGACCTTATTCACCTTCGTTGTGTTCTTTCTCGAATTTTTTCAACCTCGCAAGGTTCCTTGGTTTCACTCGTTTTGTCAAAGAAGCAACTTAGATTTTACCGCTTATCTTCCTTTTCCGTTGTCCCTCCGGTGCCATTCTAGATCTCGGGACGAGATCCTCTCGTAGTGGTGGAGTGTTGTGACGCCCCGAGACCGATGCGCCAGGTGTCTTCCAGTTATTCGCTGTTGTTGTCTTGTCATTCGCTTGCCTGTTGCATCTTGTCATGTCATCATGTGCATTGCATCATCATGTTTTCAAAACTTGCATTAGTCCGGGTCTCCCAGTTCCGTCCGTTTTCTGTTCTGAACCTAGACACACTTGAACGCACCCGTGGCATGTCCGAAATAGTATTTTATAAGTGGCCAGAAAATGTTCTCGGAATGGGTTGAAAGTTGGCGTGCGGTCTTATTTTAGTGTAGATAGACCGCCTGTCAAATTTCATCGCGTTCGGAGTTCGTTTGATGCCCCAACGTATAACTATAGCGGCATTATAGCCGGTCAAACGTCGGACGTTTTCGGTCTCCGGAAACACTCGCCGGGCCTTTCTCTCTTCTCTTTTCTCATGCCCGAGGCCTTCTGCACAGTCCACTACCTACCGCCAGGCCAACCTAACCTCTCTCGTCAGCCCGCGGCCCTCCTCACGCGCGCGTCCGAAAGCTGTCCCGGACCTGACCCGGACAGTCATTTTCAATGGGTCCGGATCAACACCTAACATCCTGCAAGTATCTGTGTTTTCTTTGTTGGACTTCTTTAACCCATTTTTTTCTCTTTCTTTGTTTTCCAATTGCCAGTTTGCGATCGGATGATTCTGAAGCCCCCTCAGACATCAAAACCTAGCCCTCCATTCTATAAAAGGAAGGCCTAGGCCTCTAGTTTTGGAAACCCTACCCTCCTCCTCGAAACCCGCGCCGCCGCCAGCCTCTTTCCATGCTCGGTCGCCAGGTCCCTCCTCTCCACGCGCGGGCCCTCTCAGCCTAGATCCAGGCCCGCTCAGGCCTGGTTCAGTCGCCGCCGCGAGGGGGTTCTCACAGCCTCCCGAGCTATGGAGGCAAGCAACCGTGCGCTCCTCAACCCTGTCGCCTCACCGCCGCCTCCTCCGGCTAGCGGTTCGCGCCGAAGCACCGTCGACTCAGGCCAACCTAGCCTCTAACCTTTGTTCCTCGTGGCTCTCTCTCTCGTCTCTCACATCTTCCTCTCCCTCTCTCTATTTTGCTCATAGGAGACCTCCATGGCCGCTCCAGCTAGCTCCGTCGCTGTCGTTTCGTGCCGGGAATGGGTGGATCCAGGCTCCCCGCACCCAGATCGGACACTGCTGCGTCATTCCGGCGCACTGCCGCATCTTCGCCCTCTGGGACGACATCGAACAGCAAGCAGCCGCTTCCCCGCTCGCCGTTGAACGCCCCCCCCCCGAACCGGTCTTCCCCGCTCGCCGTTGACCGCGTCCTGCTGCGTGGCCGCCTCCAGCGCCCTCCTGGCCGCGTCTCGCTTCGTGGCCCAGCGCCTGCGGAGCCGGCCTGCTCGACCGCACCCCCTGGGCCGCCTCCACCGACTAGCGCCAAGGCCCAGTCGCCCGTGCCCTGCTGCAGCCTTAGCCTACCAGATCCACTGGCCCAAGGCCCGCGAGGTGAGCACAAGCCAGCCCATCCCTGCTTGCTTATGTGACGCCCTGGGCGCTGAATAATATCCTGTGCTCAGCCAGATTCGGCACATGTCATGTTTTTTTCCCGTCCTATGAATTTTCTATTTAATCAGAGAACTGCAGTTTTTCAGAAAAACCCCTAGAGTTCTTGCATATCATAACTCACCAACCGTGCATCGGATCTAAATAAATTATATATGAAAGTTGCATAGAATTTTGTCTAGTTTAACAATATTCAACTTTCATGCATGTTTGAAATATTTAAAATGCTGTTTGGTTAAATTTTCTCAAATAACTTGTTAAAATGTTTTAATTCATAACTAAATAACCGTAACTCGGATTTTGATAAACTTTATATGTAAATGCGGTGAAAAAATGCCTAGTTTAACATGGTGCACTTTTCTTGCATGTTTAATAACTCTAAAATATGGTTTAGGGCAGAACAGTACCAAACCTGAAAAATATGCATGTGGGGTTTTACCGGAATTGTTGTTCGTTGTCTCCGGCCTCATTTAAACTTGCCTAGATAGGTAGTTTTGTTATGCTTCACCTCTTGCCATGTTAACCAACATTTAAATTTGTTGACTACCTAACCGGGAGAGAACTAAATAATTAATGTGGTGTTCCGTCAATATGCAACTCGTTGCATATTGAGCTCCACTGAATTTGTAGGATTGTTTGTGCTCTTTGCCATGCCATGCCTCATTAAACCGGGCATGCATCATACTTGGTTGCGCATGGTTGTTTACTATGTTGTTTGCTTCTTTCCGGTGTTGCTTCTTCGGGTTGGTTCCGATAACGTCGCGTTTGTGAGGATTCGTTCGACTACGTCCGTTTGTCTTCTTCATGGACTCGTTCTTCTTCCTTGCGGGATCTCAGGCAAGATGACCATACCCTCGAAATCACTTCTATCTTTGCTTGCTAGATGCTCGCTCTTTTGCTATGCCTATGCTGCGATACCTACCACTTGCTTATCATGCCTCCCATATTGTTGAACCAAGCCTCTAACCCACCTTGTCCTAGCAAACCGTTGTTTGGCTATGTTACCGCTTTGCTCAGCCCCTCTTATAGCGTTGTTAGTTGCAGGTGAAGATTGAAGTTTGTTCCTTGTATGGAACATGGAGATGTTGTTCCTTGTTGGAACATGTTTACTTGTTGGGATATCACAATATCTCTTATTTAATTAATGCATCTATATACTTGGTAAAGGGTGGAAGGCTCGGCCTTATGCCTGGTGTTTTGTTCCACTCTTGCCGCCCTAGTTTCCGTCAGTGTTATGTTCCCGGATTTTGCAGTTCCTATGCGTTGGGTTGGGTTATAATGGGAACCCCTTGACAGTTCGCTTTGAATAAAACTCCTCCAGCAAGGCCCAACCTTGGTTTTACCATTTGCCACCTAGCCTTTTTTCCTTGGGAGTCGCGCATCCCGAGGGTCATCTTTATTTTAACCCCCCGGGCCAGTGCTTGTCTAAGTGTTGGTCCAAACTAGAGCCACTTGCGGTGCCACCTCGGGGAAACTTGAGGGCTGGTTTTAGCTGTACGTAGTGTTCATCCGGTGTTGCCCTGAGAACGAGATATGTGCAGCTCCTATTAGGATGTCGGCGCATCGGGTGGTCTTGCTGGACTTGTTTTACCTTTGTCGAGGATGGCTTGTAACCGGGATTCCGAGCCTGATCGGGTCTTCCCGCTAGAAGGAATATCCTTCGTTGACCGTGAGAGCTTGTGATGGGCTAAGTTGGGACACCCCTGCAAGGATTTGAACTTTCGAAAGCCGTGCCCGCGGTTATGAGCAGATGGGAATTTGTTAATGTCCGATTGTAGAAAACCTGAAGTTGATCTTAATTAAAATGCACCAACCGCGTGTGTAACCGTGATGGTCTCTTTCCGGCGGAGTCCGTGAAGTGAACACGATGTTGGAGTTATGCTTGACGTAGGTTGTTCTAGGATCACTTCTTGATCATAGTTGTTCGAACGTGCCTTTGCCTTCTCTTCTCGCTCTCATTTGCGTATGTTAGCCACCATATATGCTAGTCGCTTGCTGCAGCTCCACATCATACCTTTACCTTACCCATAAGCTTAAATAGTCTTGATCGCGAGGTTTGAGATTGCTGAGTCCCCGTGACTCACAGATACTTCCAAAACCAGCTTGCAGGTGCCGATGAGTCCGTGAAGATGACGCAACCAAGCTCAAGGAGGAGCTCGATGAAGATCTTGTCCTTTGTGTTGATCCGTTTCCAGTTGATCAGTAGTGGAGCCCAGTTGGGGTCGATCGGGGATCTGTGTAGCATTTGGGGTAGTCTTCTTTTATTTTGGCTCCGTAGTCGGGCCCTGATTGTATCTGGCTGATGTAATGCTTTATTCATGTAATTGTGTGAAGTGGCGATTGTAAGCCAACTATGTATCTCTTTCCCTTATGTATTACATGGGTTGTGTGAACATTACCTCACTTGCGACATTGCTTTCAATGCGGTTATGCGTCTAAGTCGTGCCTCGACACGTGGGAGATATAGCCGCATCGAGGGCGTTACAAGTTGGTAATCAGAGCCTTCCCCGACCTTAGGAGCCCCATTGCTTGATCGAATTAGCTGACGAGTTGAGTCTAGAAAAATGTTTTGAGTCATTTAGGAATTATATATCGGAGAGTTTAGGAATTATTTTTACTCCCCAGTCCCTTCATCGCTCTGGTAAGGCATCCTGACGCAGAGTTTTGACTCTTCTCTTCTCAAATTTCACTAAATTTTTTTTAGGATCACGTGGGTATCTTGGAATCATTCCGATGGTTTTGTGATGAGAACATTGTTCTTGGTGCCTCCCGTCATTTAGGGGTTGTGGCAGTGTCCCGGGGAGTTGAGCTCCGAGGTGTTGTCGTCACAATTTTATCGTTGCAGTTCTGGAATACCTGAGATTAGTTTCGCCGACATCGAAAATCTCTTTTATGCAGTTGTTGGTGAGATAACCTCGACACCACCCAGTACTGGGGCGGGAGTTCGGGAGTATTGCCATAACTTGTATAACAGATGCTTTTCGAAGGTTGAGGTAGACGATTTCCGAAGGTTTCTTGGTTGTGTGTTGAAGGATGGATACAGATGGATGTAGGATTTGCTAGTTTTGGGTGAGATATTATGCTTCCCCTGTATCCCCAACACCTGATTGCATAACTGGAAAATTTCGGGAGTTTATAATTGGGAATTCAAGTAGCTCTTAGGATATCTTTCCGATAGATGTATGATATGAAATTGGGGTTCGACGTCTAGTGGTCCGCCTATTCACGGTCGGTTTTACAGTGGTCTCATTGTGTCTTAAAGAGTCC
The DNA here is from genome assembly GCF_003073215.2 of Triticum urartu. NCBI lineage: Eukaryota > Viridiplantae > Streptophyta > Magnoliopsida > Poales > Poaceae > Triticum > Triticum urartu. The sequence continues at coordinate 487,944,694 of NC_053027.1, forward strand.
TTGGCTATGCCAACTCGGGGACGCTTCGTATGTCATGTGCACTGCCTTGGACATGATGGTGTTGTACGATCGAGCCCATGTAGGCCCCACCACGAATACTTCAGACGAAATCTCTATCATATGTTTGTTCTGGCTTATTCTGCAAGTCAATCCTTTGTTTTTTTTGTTTTTGAGTTGTGGTATTCGAGTTGCTTCGAAATCAAATGTTCATTCCATACCTTCTCTAATGTTGTTTTCATACTCCGATGCGAATACTAATCCTTCAGGATAATCGAGATTGTCCTGACAACCTTTCTCAACCGGTGTGCTTCTCTTCAAGTGGATCCGATCACTTCAACATCCGCAAGATCAATTCTAAGTTTCTCAACGTTGTTCATTTCATCCATTCCAAATTGTCTTTGTTTTTCCCACCCTCCCTCCCTTTATTTTTCTTCAAGGACCCAGATTTCTTATTCAAGTATCCTTTTATTGTTGTGAAGTCTTTCCATTCTTTTTCGTCAATGTTCTTATCCGGTGATTCTCATGAAGATGCTCCACAAGTTCACCATTCTTTATTCTTTTCTTCTCCGGTGGATTCAATTCAAGCTTTTGGTGCTGACCATATCCCTTTTCCTCGTTTCAAATGTTTTCTCATGCCGTTGCACCTCATAATCATCCACCTCTCGCTATTCATTTGTTCCGGAGTGCTGAAGATATTTCGAAGATTTGTGTTTTCACTTTGCATCCGTTCAAGCTATTTCGAGGTCCTATCTTATTCAAGCCATTTAATTCAACCGGTGCAATCTCTCCTTCAAATCGTTCTGCGGTGTATCTCTTGAGTGGGCCCTAACCCACAGGTCTTTTCCTAGGATCTTACCTGACTCTTACAATTTTCACCGGAGCTATTCTCAAATCCTTTAAAGTTTGACGTAAGAATGAATTTTCATTAGTCATATGTCTTCCTCCAAGATCTTTCAAATTCTTTTCATCGTTGGTTCAACCTTGCTAATTTTCATCCCGGAGTATCTCAACAATTTGGTGGTGTTTCTCGTCGTCATTCTCGGATTTTGAAGACCGAAGAGGAGTTTTTCCTCCATATCTTATCCCTTCTCTCAGAGACTTGTGGTTCTAGTTTAATGCCATCCTCTCATAATTGTTTTGATTGCGAGTATTTTTTTCACCTATCCGGAGCTTTTCATGAGTTTTTTTCCATTTCTTTACTCCGGAGGCCATCTTCTCAGAATTGTTCATTCTCGGCTGTCAGTTATCATTCTCCTATCTTACCGGTGCATCTTTCAAGTATTCTCTAATCAGCTCGTAATCTCTTCATTCTCATGGATCTAATTTCTCTCAGGCATCTTCGTTTATTTGCTAATTCTTCCCGGTGTTTCTCTATCTTTTCTTTGTTCATTTCCAATTAATCCGGTGGTTCGTTTAAGATCTTTTCCTTGGTTATCACATCAATTCATTCGTTCTTCCAAACCCTTCCGGTGGTTCGTTCAATATCTTTCCAAGTTGGCACGATATCTATCTTAATCCCTTCTACGAGAATGAGTAGTATGCCAAATCCATTGTTTGTCATCAATTTAATTGGTGAAGGATGAGCATAAGGTAATTCTTATTCTTGATTTATCCAAGTGATTAATTCCTTACTCCGGAGGTTCATAAAAATTCTTGAATTTTCTTTTGATCATCTTTTCTTTCTCGGAGACCCAAGCTCTAATTATCACGGAGATCCATCTAAATCATTACAAGGTTTCACCTTGTGTTTTCAACTTCGCTTTCTTTTCATTATCCTTTTGTTACCGGAGTTCTTCATGGAGGCTCTACATGACGGTTCAACAAGGAGTTAATTCCCTCTCGAAGTATTCATCGAGATTCTTTTCAAAGGAGCTCAAGTATTCTTCATCTTGCATAATGAAGTGTAATTCTTTCTACATTATCTTTTGAGGTGGTGTTATGTCATTCTTGATAATTTGAGTTCATGTTTCATGATTCACAAGTTATCAAGAATGGGGTATTTTAAATCCATCAACCTCTTCGTTGGAACTATCTTGGGTTATATTTCACCTAAAGCTTTCCCTAAGGATTGTTGCTATTAATGGTGATAATATATGATCCAAGTTCTTCATCTATCCTTCCGGTGAAATAAGTTCTCGTCTCCTTGTTGATATCAATCCAATTTATCGTTTCCATCAGTGGCAGAATTTCACCTCGTAGTTTTGAGATGTTCTTCATAAGCCCACTACAAGCTTACTCTTTTCGTTGTTGGTTTCCAACAACTCCGTTCGACCCTTCTCCTAAAGAGGCTTTTTCAAGCTCATTTGAGGTAGAAGATGTTGTTTTCTCCTCCGTTCTTTTGATTCCATTCCTACATTTGTTCCGGAGGCATTGTGATGTTGCTCTCTTCGACCCATCATCTTGTTTTGTCAAGTTCAGATTCTATGCCTTCCATTTCCAACCGGAGTGTTGTCATAATTGATCCTTATCGTTCTTTGTACATCTCGTTTCAACCGGAGTGCTTGTATGTACTTCTTGTCCTTTGCAACCGTTTTTATGTCATTCAACCTACAAGTTTCTCGTAATGTTCCTTGTTACTCTTTCTAGCAGAGTGTTTTCTACGTCGACCACCTCCGTTATTTTCTTTCTCAAATGGTTTAACCTCTCAAGGTTCTTTGGTTTCACTCATTGGTCAAAGAAGCAACTTAGTTTTACCTCTTCTCTTTTCTCTTCTGTTTTTCCCCGGTGCCATTCTAGATCTCGGGACGAGATCCTCTCGTAGTGGTGGAGTGTTGTGACGCCCCGAGACCGATGTGCCAGTGTGCTCCCCAGTTATCGTGTGTGCTTTGTCATTCGCTGCGTGTTGCATCTTGTAATGTCATCATTACATCATCTCTTAAATATTTGCAACCTCAACTAAATAAATTGGCATGGACTTCGGTCCATTTAAATCGAGGGAATTCACGTGGTGATTCTATTTATAACATATCCTCCCAATAATAGGGAGGCTATATTTAAACATTTTCTTTAATTTGGAATTATCTTGGCACACTTGCAAAATGTTTCCCCATGCCTTGTCCCATTGCATCATCTCCTTCTCCTTTCCTTCTAGTTCTTTCTTCTGTAAGTGCCACTTTCCCCTTATCTATTAATGTTCATTCTTTTCCTATAAATTCTCGACCATGCCTTCAACCTCTCTGTCAGATTTCAGATCCTTTGGAGTTGTTTTGGTTAGGTTCAAAAATGCCTCAAGTTTGAATCATATTTAAACTTGTTTTATTTTTCTACCTCTAAATATATCCAAGGCAATTCTATCAAATAGAGTATAGTTCCAGGAGATTGAGGATATTTTTATATCTGAAAAACTCCTCTTCTAGTCCCTGGCCTTTTCCTTTCATTGAAACTGTTTATTTATATAAACAGAGAGTGTAGAGAGGAGAGAATGCAGCCCACCAATTTGGCCTAAGGCCCAGCCGCCGGCCTCCCTAGGCGCGGCCTCCCTCTCCTCTAGGCCATTTTCCTCGCTACCCACCTAGGCCTCCCATCTCCAGCGCCGGCCCTTTTGACCCTTAGGCCCAGCCGGCCCTTGCCTACCTAACCCTAGCTGATAGGGAGCCCGATTCCCATCTCCTCGCGATCTCCTCTCCCCTCGCGCCGCCAGAGAGAGACCCGCACGCCCGAACCACCATCTCCCTCGATCCCATCTTCCTCCCGCAGCCTCTCCCTCTTGATCCCTCTTCACCTCCTCGCCTCCGCGCCGCATGGCTCGGCGCCAGCGCCGCTGCTGCTTCGTCGCCCGTGTCGCCATGGTCCTCCTTGTGCCTCTGCTTCTTCACCTGCAGCTCCGCCGCCCCATGTCCACGTCACCGGCCACCAGCAGGACGCCGCCGCAGCGCCGACCAGCGCCGGCCTCGACCGCCTCCTCTGCTCCGCCTCCATCGCCGGCGACCACGACCAGCGCCCACCTCTGGGAGCTCGACGCCCCTGCCTCGTCCTCTTCTGTGGCTGCAGAAGCGTGCCGCTGTGCTGCTTCGCCGTCCATGGCCCTGGCCTCCTGCCATGGAGCTGCCGCTGCCGGCGTCCACCTCCTCGCCCATGCCTCCCCGTCGCTCTTCCTTCACGTTAACTGCTGTAGGAGCGCTAATGCCACCAGGCCGCCGTCCCGCGCTCAAGCTCCTCCGCCCTTGGGCTCCGTTCGCGCCGCCGTTTGCCCGGATCCGACGCCGGCCGACCAGGATCCGCTCGTCTTCGCCATTACCAGCGTTGCAGGAACCATGCTTCAAGTCCCCGTCGCCAATCTAGCCTTGCACATCTTGTTTGACCCAAGGAGACCCACACCGCCGGCAAGACCAAGGATGCCCGAACGAGTGCTGACCGAAACGCCTAAGTACCACTACTTCCACGATGACCGTTGTTCGCCAAGTACACCTTCGGACGCCAAGTTCCTCTTCAAAATGTACGACTACTCGGTGTTGCGTCAAGTACCCCGATGGCCGGAGCCCTCGGATCCGCCAAGTTCGTCTATGAACCGAGAACAACTACCATCTCCGAAGAACCGTGTAACGGAACCGTCAAGTTTGATTATGACTCGTGTACGACTACGCGGGATTCTTTGGATGCCAAGTTCAACGATGCATCAAGTTCCTCACCATGACCCTGAACATCTACAGGAAAACATGTACCACTACCTCCATCGAGATTGCGAGAAACTCTACAGTCGATCCTAGAGCATGCGAGAACGACTACTTCCACTACGAACGTCCCGAGAACGTCTATTTCCCCTACACCGCATCGAACTTGATCCGTTCCGAAAAGGCACGCTTCGAAGGTATAACCTCGAGACGACCACTCGTGGACCGTATGCATGAGTTGTATGAGATGCATGTTGGTTGTTGTAATCCGCCCGTGAACGTTAGTTGTTCCCTCGTTTGACACCGTCGTCGACTCTTGGGACACCGGTATCCGGGAGCGCCCCACCATCTTTTGCATGATCCCGCCACATTTTCTTTTGCACCGACGTCTCAATGAGTTGCCGGAACTGGAACGTTGCGTGGCACCATTTCATTATCGTTGCCGTGGCACCCCTTTTCCTTTCCACCACGGTGACAAATGCTTCATATTGCTATTGTCAACTTTAATAAAAATTGCATAAACTTGTCCATGTCATCTGCATCATGATAACAACAATTAAAATGTTTAAATTGTTGTTGCATTAAATTGCTAAATGCACATGAGGATTTACCGGAATTGTTGTTTGATGTTTCCGGCCTCAATTAAAATGACTAACTGTGTATTTTCCTCATGTTTCACCTCTTGCCATGTTTAACAACATTTAATATTGTTGGGTACATAAACGAGAGAGAACTAAATAATTGATGTGGTGTTTTCTTCAATATGTAACTCCGTTGCATAATGAGCTCCACTTAATTTGTAGTATTGTTTGTGCACTTTGCCATGCCATGCTTCATTAAACCGGACATGCATCATACTCGATTGTGCATCATGCCATGTTGATGTGTTGGTTGTTTACTATGTTGTTTGCTTCTTTTCCGGTGTTGCTTCTTCGGGTTGGTTCCGATAACGTCGTGTGTGTGAGGATCCGTTCGACTACGTCTGTTTATCTTCTTCATGGACTCGTTCTTCTTGCTTGCGGGATCTCAGGCAAGATGACCATACCCTCGAAATCACTTCTATCTTTGCTTGCTTAGTTGCTCGCTCTTTTGCTATGCCTATGCTGCGATACCTACCACTTGCTTATCATGCCTCCCATATTGTTAAACCAAGCCTCTAACCCACCTTGTCCTAGCAAACCGTTGTTTGGCTATGTTACCGCTTTGCTCAGCCCCTCTTATAGCGTTGTTAGTTGCAGGTGAAGATTGAAGTTTGTTCCTTGTTGGAACATGGAGATGTTGTTCCTTGTTGGAACATGTTTACTTGTTGGGATATCACAATATATCTTATTTAATTAATGCATCTATATACTTGGTAAAGGGTGGAAGGCTCGTCCTTATGCCTGGTGTTTTGTTCCACTCTTGCCGCCCTAGTTTCCGTCTTATCGGCATTATGTTCCCGGATTTTGCGTTCCTTACACGGTTGGGTTATAATGGGAACCCCTTGACAGTTCGCTTTGAATAAAACTCCTCCAGCAAGGCCCAACCTTGGTTTTACCATTTGCCACCTAGCCTTTTTTCCTTGGGAGTCGCGCATCCCGAGGGTCATCTTTATTTTAACCCCCCGGGCCAGTGCTTGTCTAAGTGTTGGTCCAAACTAGAGCCACTTGCGGTGCCACCTCGGGGAAACTTGAGGGCTGGTTTTAGCTGTACGTAGTGTTCATCCGGTGTTGCCCTGAGAACGAGATATGTGCAGCTCCTATTAGGATGTCGGCGCATCGGGTGGTCTTGCTGGACTTGTTTTACCTTTGTCGAGGATGGCTTGTAACCGGGATTCCGAGCCTGATCGGGTCTTCCCGCTAGAAGGAATATCCTTCGTTGACCGTGAGAGCTTGTGATGGGCTAAGTTGGGACACCCCTGCAAGGATTTGAACTTTCGAAAGCCGTGCCCGCGGTTATGAGCAGATGGGAATTTGTTAATGTCCGATTGTAGAAAACCTGAAGTTGATCTTAATTAAAATGCACCAACCGCGTGTGTAACCGTGATGGTCTCTTTCCGGCGGAGTCCGTGAAGTGAACACGATGTTGGAGTTATGCTTGACGTAGGTTGTTCTAGGATCACTTCTTGATCATAGTTGTTCGAACGTGCCTTTGCCTTCTCTTCTCGCTCTCATTTGCGTATGTTAGCCACCATATATGCTAGTCGCTTGCTGCAGCTCCACATCATACCTTTACCTTACCCATAAGCTTAAATAGTCTTGATCGCGAGGTTTGAGATTGCTGAGTCCCCGTGACTCACAGATACTTCCAAAACCAGCTTGCAGGTGCCGATGAGTCCGTGAAGATGACGCAACCAAGCTCAAGGAGGAGCTCGATGAAGATCTTGTCCTTTGTGTTGATCCGTTTCCAGTTGATCAGTAGTGGAGCCCAGTTGGGGTCGATCGGGGATCTGTGTAGCATTTGGGGTAGTCTTCTTTTTATTTTGGCTCCGTAGTCGGGCCCTGATTGTATCTGGCTGATGTAATGCTTTATTCATGTAATTGTGTGAAGTGGCGATTGTAAGCCAACTATGTATCTATTTCCCTTATGTATTACATGGGTTGTGTGAAGATTACCTCACTTACGACATTGCTTTCAATGCGGTTATGCCTCTAAGTCGTGCCTCAACATGTGGGAGATATAGCCGCATCGAGGGCGTTAAAATATGCAAGTGGTATGCGTTGTAGCATAGGCATAGCAAAAGAGCAAGCATCTAGCAAAGCAAAGATAGTAGTGATTTCGAGGGTATGATCATCTTGCCTGCAAAGTTGTCAGAGTTGACTGGATCCTTGAAAGCAAACTCAACGGGCTCCTCGTTAGCAAACTCGTCTCCCGGCTCTACCCAAACAAGACAAACAAGCAACAAGGACACAATCAACCACGTGCAAACTCAAACAACATGATGCAAAGATGGTATGCTATGCGGGATGCAATATATGATGCATATGCAAGATTTGACAAGGAATGAAAGAACCTGGCCTCAACTTGGAAATCCAAGTGTGCCACTGGAAAGATGAGATGAAATCACTTGAAAACGATATAAATAATGCCAGAATCGGAGTTACGGTTTGGAAATGGCAAGCAATTCAAATATGACGACGTTCTGCGATTTACAGCAAGTAGCCAAATAAATGCAACAAGATGAACATGCTACAGCACCCAAACATGACAACAAATTACATATAAGGGATCCATTCATGATGCTTAACAAAAGACTAGCACTGAGCTACGGCCAAATCATCCAATAACAGGTTCAAACAAGCATGGCAAAAATGCATTTGGTAAACAGATTTCAGACTTAGTGAAATTAACACTTGTCTGGAATTTCAGATCAGGTAGCCCACTTTGGAGCATGAAAACTATATGCTACAGGACCTTAACATGGCAAAGTAAAGCATGGCATGGAGCTACTCAAGGAGCTTAACAAAAGTCCCTTAGTGACCTTGAGCCAAAAGGGATCAGAAAATACATTTGCAAGCATGTGAACATGGCAAAAACATAATCAGTTCTCAGACTTAGTGAAAACTGGAGCATGCTGAAACAAATATCAAGTAGGCATGTTTACCAGCTCGATGCACTCACTACAGAGCAAGTCATGACAATCTAAGCATACATCCATCAAGAATACACAAAATACAAGCTAGACATGGCAAGAACAATAACATAGCATGCACGGATCAACTACAACATCCTCGGCAAAATTGCTAACAAGTAGACAATCTGCCTAGATTCACGAAATAGCAAAACTAGAGCTCGATTGACTCAAGCTAGGGTGCCCCATAATTGCAAACAAGGACATGGATGGATAGAGCACTACAAGATTAACAATACATCCTTACTGATCATCCTCAAAAGAGGCACGGATCACTAGGAAACAACATGAACATATGGCATATTGAGATAAACAGCTCAAGGACTTTGTGGAAATGCCAAGTCCCTGAAATCAGCATTAACGAATGCTCCACTTTGCAAGCTTGTGCTAGTCACCACACACATCACAAAAATACATGGGTTGCACCTCTGGATAGATGGCAAAACATATAACAAAACTCATGTAGAGCTCAGGGGCATATCATGCACACAATAATCATGGCAAAAATGACAAATATCTAATTGGACCAGCAGATCTGACAATTATCTCAAATAGCACTCTTCGAACAGCATTTCGGGCCTCAAGATGAACTCAAATGAAAATTCTGCAATGAGATGAAATGATATGCTCTGTGAGACGAACATTTTGATATGCTATATGCCCAAAACGGAGCTACGGATGAGGAGTTACGATGCGATGAACATTGCCAAAAATTAAGGGGAGTGGAGAGAAAGTCAACCCTCGGATCTAGGGTTTACTGTAGCAGCCTGGGTGCACGCGAACCGAGGCGACGGATCTCGCCGGAAACATTGCCGGAGAGGAAGGGGACAATCGGATCCGGCCGGCCCGTGGCCGGATCTGGCCGTCGGCGAGGGGCACGGCCCGCGGCGGCGATTGGGTGGCGAAACGCGGCTCCGGCGCGGGGTGGCCGGCGTGTGGCGATGCGGCGACAAGGTCGGCCGGACTTGCAACTGCGGCGGGCGGCGGAGACCTGCGGCGACGCGGCGGCCGGCGCGAAGCGAGCGGGCGGCGCGGTGAGGGCGGCAGGCGGGCGGCGCGCTGTGCCGGGGAGGGCCTCGCGGGCCCGCGGGGTCGGCGGCGAACTGGGGACCGACCCAGGGACACGTGGCATGGCGCGATTCGTCCGGCGGAGCCGGGCGGACACGTCCGACATGCGGATTTTTGTCCGGCGGCGGCGGGAGGAGTAGGGCTAGGGTTTCATCCATGAATTGAAATGGGGGGTTCTTTATATAGACGTAGGAGGAGCTAGGAGAGTCCAAATGAGGTGCGGTTTTCGGCCACGCGATCGTGATCGAACGCTCTAGATGATGGAGAGGGTTTTGGTGGGTTTTGGGCCAACTTGGAGGGGTGTTGGGCTGCAACACACACGAGGCCTTTTCGGTCCCTCGGTTAACCGTTGGAGCATCAAGCGAAGTCCAAATGGTACGAAACTTGACAGGCGGTCTACCGGTAGTAAGCCAAGGCCGCCTGGCAAGTATCGGTCCAATCCGGAAATGTTTAATCCCCACACACAAAAGAAAGGTAGAAAAGACCACCGGAGGAGAACGGAGCACCGGAATGCAAAACGGACAACGGGGAAAATGCTCGAATGCATAAGATGAACACGTATGCAAATGCAATGCACATGATGACATGATATGACATGCATGACAACGATAACAACACACGGAGACAAAAACCCGAACCCGAGAAAATAAATTAACTTAAGGCCGGAAATGTCAAGAGTTGGAGTACATATTGGGAAAATCATATCCGGGGTGTTACATGGAGCATAGCCAGACTATATGATTTTGTAGGGATAACTTTCTTTGAACATGTTATTTTGAGAAGACATAATTGCTTTGTTAGTATGCTTGAAGTATTATTATTTTTATGTCAATATAAACTTTTGTCTTGAATCTTTCCGATCTGAATATTCATACCACAATTAAGAAGATTTGCATTGAAATTATGCCAAGTAGCACTCCGCATCAAAAATTCTCTTTTTATCATTTACCTACTCGAGGACGAGCAGGAATTAAGCTTGGGGATTCCTGATACGTCTCCAACGTATCTATAATTTTTTATTGCTCCATGCTATATTATCTATTATTTTGGACTATATTGGGCTTTATTTTCCACTTTTATATTATTTTTGGGACTAACCTATTAACCGGAGGCCCAGCCCAGAATTGCTGTTTTTTCCCTATTTCAGTGTTTCGAAGAAACAGAATATCAAACGGAGTCCAAACGGAATAAAATCTTCGGGAACGTGATTTTCTCACCGAACGTGATCCAGGAGACTTGGACCCTGCTCCAAGGAACAAAATAGGCGGTCACGAGGGTGGGGGGCGCCCCCCCTAGGACGCACCCCCTGCCTCGTGGGCCCCTTGTTGCTCCTCCAGTGTACTTCTTCCTCCTATATATACACACGTACCCCCAAACGATCAGAAGAGGAGCCAAAAACGTAATTCCACCGCTGCAACTTTCTGTATCCACGAGATCCCATCTTGGGGCCTGTTCCGGAGCTCTGACGGAAGAGGGCCGTCATCACGGAGGGCTTCTACATCATCCCAGCCCCTCCGATGAAGTGTGAGTAGTTTACCTCAGACCTTCGGGTCCATAGTTAGTAGCTAGATGGCTTCTTCTCTCTCTTTGAATCTCAATACAAAGTTCTCCCCCTCTCTTGTGGAGATCTATTCGATGTAATCTTGTTTTTGCGGTGTGTTTGTTGAGACCGATGAATTGTGGGTTTATGATCAAGTCTATCTATGAATAATATTTGAATCTTCTCTTAATTCTTTTATGTATGATTGGTTATATTTGCAAGTCTCTTCGAATTATCCGTTTGGTTTGGCCAACTAGATTGATAGTTCTTGCCATGGGAGAAGTGCTTAGCTTTGGGTTCGATCTTGCGATGTCCTTACCCAGTGACAGAAGGGGCAGCAAGGCACGTATTGTATCATTGCCATCGAGGATAACAAGATGGAGTTTATTTCATATTGCATGAATTTATCTCTCTACATCATGTCATCTTGCTTAAGGCGTTACTTTGTTTTTAACTTAATACTCTAGATGCATGTTGGATAGCAGTCGATGAGTGGAGTAATAGTAGTAGATGCAGAACCGTTTCGATCTACTTGTCACGGACGTGATGCCTATATACATGATCATGCCTAGATATTCTCATAATTATGCTCAATTCTGTCAATTGCTCAACAGTAATTTGTTCACCCACCATAGAATACTTATGCTCTTGAGACAAGCCACTAGTGAAACCTATGGCCCCGGGTCTATTCTCATCATATCAATCTCCATCACTTTAATCTTGCTTTGCTTTTTTACTTTGTTTTTACTTTTTACTTTGCATCTTTATACCAAAAATATTATATCTATCAGATCTCATTCTCGTAAGTGACCGTGAAGGGATTGACAACCCCTAATCGCGTTGGTTGCGAGTAGCTATCGTTTTGTGCAGGTACGAGGGACTTGAGCGTGGCCTCCTACTGGATTGATACCTTGGTTCTCAAAAACTGAGGGAAATACTTACGCTGCTCTGCTGCATCATCCCTTCCTCTTCGGGGAAAACCAACACAAGCTCAAGACATAGCAGCACCCCAAGTAAATATTCAAGGAGACTCAAGCTTCTAAGCTTGGGGATGCCCCGGAAGGCATCCCATCTTTCTTCAACAAGTATCGGTATGTTTTCGGATTTTTTTCGTTCATGTGATATGTGCAAATCTTGGAGCGTCTTTTGCATTTAGTTTTCACTTTTCTTTGATGCACCATGATGGTATGAGATAGTCCATGGTTTATTTATAGTCTTCTCTTTGCACTTCACTTATATCTTGTGAGTATGGCTTTATAGAACGCTTCATGTGCTTCACTTATATCATTTGAAGTTTGGATTGCCTGTTTCTCTTCACATAGAAAACCGCCATTTGTAGAATGCTCTTTTGCTTCATTTATATTTGTTAGAGTGTGGGCATATCTTTTGTAGAAAGAATTAAACTCTCTTGCTTCACTTATATCTATTTAGAGAGTTGACAGGAATTGGTCATTCACATGGTTAGTCGTTAAATCCTACATAAAACTTGTAGATCACTGAATATGATATGTTTGATTCCTTGCAATAGTTTTGCGATATAAAAGATGGTGATATTAGAGTCATGCTAGTGGGTAGTTGTGGATTGTAGAAATACTTGTTTTGAAGTTTGTGATTCCTGTAGCATGCACGTATGGTGAACCGTTATGTAATGAAGTTGGAGCATGAGGTATTTATTGATTGTCTTCCTTATGAGTGGCGGTCGCGGATGAGCGATGGTCCTTTCCTACCAATCTACCCCCCTAGGAGCATGCATGTAATAATTTGTTTCGTTGAATAATAGATTTTTGCAATAAGTATGTCAGTTCTTTATGACTAATGTTGAGTCCATGGATTATACGCACTCTCACCCTTCCATCATTGCTAGCCTCTTCGGTACCGTGCATTGCCCTTTCTCACCTCGAGAGTTGGTGCAAACTTCGCCGGTGCATCCAAACCCTGTGATACGATACGCTCTATCACACAAAAGCCTCCTTATATCTTCCTAAAAACAGCCACCATACCTACCTATCATGTCATTTCCATAGCCATTCCGAGATATATTGCCATGCAACTTCCATCATCATCATATACATGACTTGAGCATTTATTGTCATATTGATTTGCATGATCGTAAGATAGCTAGCATGATGTTTTCATGTCTTGTCCGTTTTTTGATGTCATTGCTACGCTAGATCATTGCACATCCCGGTACACTGCCGGAGGCATTCATATAGAGTCATATCTTTGTTCTAGTATCGAGTTGTAAGTAAATAAAAGTGTGATGATCATCATTATTAGAACATTTTTCCATGTGAGGTTATCAAAATAAAAGTGGCCAAAGAAGCCCCCCCCCCCAAAAAAAGAGAGAGGCCAAAGAAGCCTAAAAAAGAGAAAATAAAAAATGAGAGAAAAGAGAGAAGGGACAATGTTACTATCCTTTTACCACACGTGTGCTTCAGAGTAGCACCATGTTCTTCATATAGAGAGTCTCTTGAGTTATCACTTTCATATACTAGTGGGAATTTTCATTATAGAACTTGGCTTGTATATTCCAACGATGGGCTTCTTCGAATGCCCTAGGTCTTCATGAGCAAGCAAGTTGGATGCGGACCCACTTAGTTTCAGTTTGAGCTTTCATACACTTATAGCTCTTAGTGCATCCGTTGCATGGCAATCCCTACTCCCCGCATTGACATCAATTGATGGGCATCTCCATAGCCCATTGATTAGTCGCGTCGATGTGAGACATTCTCCTTTTTGTCTTCTCCACACAACCTCCACGATCATATTCTATTCCACCTATAGTGCTATGTCCATGGCTCATGCTCATGTATTGCGTGGAAGTTGAAAAGGTTTGAGAACGTCAAAAGTATGAAACAATTGCTTGGCTTGTCATCGGGGTTGTGCATGATTTGAATATTTTGTGTGGTGAAGATGGAGCATAGCCAGACCATATGATTTTGTAGGGATAACTTTCCTTGGCCATGTTATTTTGAAAAGACATGATTGCTTTATAAGTATGCTTGAAGTATTATTGTCTTAATGTCAAATGATAGACTATTTCTTTGAATCACTCATGTCTTAATATTCATGCCATGATTAGATTACATGATCAAGATTATGCAAGGTAGCATTCCACATCAAAAATTATATTTTTTTTATCATTTACCTACTCGAGGACGAGCAGGAATTAAGCTTGGGATGCTGATACGTCTCCGTCGTATCTATAATTTTTTATTGTTCCATGCCAATATTCTAGAACTTTTACATACTTTTGGCAACTTTTTATACTATTTTTGGGACTAACATATTCATCCAGTGCCCAGTGCCAGTTCATGTTTGTTGCATGTTTTTTGTTTCACAGAAAACCCATATCAAACAGAGTCCAAACGGGGTAAAAACTGATGAAGATTTTTTTGGAATATATGTGATTTTTGGGAAGAAGAATCAACGCGAGACGATGCCCGAGGGGGCCACGAGGCAGGGGGCGCGCCCCAGGGGGTCAGGCGTGCCCTGGGCCCTCGTGGCCACACCGTAAGGCGATTGGTGCCCTTCTTTCGCTGCAATAAAGCCAATATCCGGATAAAAATCGTGTTAAGATTTCAGCCCAATCGGATTTACGGATCTCCAGGAATATAAGAAATGGTGAAAGGCCAAAATCTGGAACGTAGAAATAGAGAGAGACAGAGAGACATATCCAATCTCGGAGGGGGATCTCACCCCTCCGCCACCATGGAAGCCATGGACCAGAGGGGAAACCCTTCTCCCATCTAGGGAGAAGGTCAAGGAAGAAGAAGAAGAAGGGGGGCTCTCTCCCTGGCGCCGGAACGTCGCCTGGCCATCATCATCACCGCAATCTACACCAACACCTCCGTCATCTTCACCAACATCTTCATCACCATTCCCCGTCTATCTACAGCGGTCCACTCTCCCGCAACCCACTGTACCCTCTACTTGAACATGGTGCTTTATGCATCATATTATTATCCAATGATGTGTTGCCATCCTATGATGTCTGAGTAGATTTTCGTTGTCCTATCGGTAATTGGTGAATTGCTATGATTGGTTTAATTTGCTTGTGGTTATGTTGCTGTCCTTTGGTGCCCATCATATGAGCGGGTGCGTGGAACACACCACAGGGTTAGTTGTATGTTGATAGGACTATGTGTTGGAGGGCAAGAGTGACAGAAGCTTCAACCTAGCATCGAAATTGATGCATACGGGATTGAAGGGGGACCAATATATCTTAATGCTATGGTTGGGTTTTACCTTAATGAACATTAGTAGTTGTGGATGCCTGCTAATAGTTCCAATCATAAGTGCATAGATTTCCAAGTCAGGGATGACATGCTAGAAGTGGCCTCTCCCACATAAAACTTGCTATCGGTCTAGTAACGTAGTCAATTGCTTAGGGACAATTTCGCAACTCCTACCACCACTTTTCGACACTTGGTATACTAACTTTATTGCTTCTTTACCTAAAACAGCCCCTAGTTTTTATTTACATGCTCTTTATATTCTTGCAAACCTATCCCGTTACACCTAAGAAGTACTTCTACTTTCATACTTGTTCTAGGTAAAGCGAACATTAAGCGTGCGTAGAGTTGTATCGGTGGTCGATAGAACTTGAGGGAATATTTGTTCTACCTTTAGCTCCTCGTTGGGTTCGACACTCTTACTTATCGAAAGAGGCTACAATTGATCCCCTATACTTGTGGGTTATCAGACAACACCAATAATAAAACGTGCAACTCAAACCAATCACGATCATCAATAAACCCATAGGACAAAACGGATCTACTCAAACATCATAGGATAGCCATACATCATTGGGAAATAATATATAGCGTGGAGCACCATGTTCAAGTAGAGATTACTACGGGGAGAAGAGGTGTTACACCTCTGCATAGAGGGGGAGAGAATTGCTGATGACGGCGGCGAAGTTCTTGGTGTAGATTGTCGTTGCGATGATGGCCTTGGTGGCGCTCCGGCGCCACCGGGAGAGAGGGGGAGAGAGCCCCCCTTCTTCATATTCCTTAACCTTCGCCCTGGATGGGAGAAGGGTTTCCCCTCTGGTCCTTGGCTTCCATGGCGGCGGAGGGGTGGGAGCCCCTTCGAGATTGGATCTCTGTATCTGTTTCCTTCTCTTTCTGCGCTTCCAGACTTTGGCCTTTCACCGTTTCTTAAATTCCCGGAAATCTGTAACTCCGATTGGGCCGAAATTTTAACCCGTTTTTAGTCAGATATTAGCTTTCTTGCGCTAGAAGAAGGGCACCAACCGCCTTATGGAGTGGCCGCAAGGACCAGGGGCGCGCCCTACCCCCTGGTGCGCGCCCTCCGCCCTTGTGGGCCCCTCGGGCAACGTCTCGCATTGATTCTTTTTCGCAAAAATCACATATATTCCAAAAAAAAATCTTCTTAAGTTTTTATCCCGTTTGGACTCCGTTTGATATGGATTTTCTACGAAACAAAAAACATGTAACAAACAGGAACTGGCACTGGGTACTGGATGAATATGTTAGTCCCAAAAAATAGTATAAAAAGTTGCCAAAAGTAAGTAAATGTTGTAGAATATTGGCGTGGGATAATAAAAAATTATAGATACAATAGAGACGTATCACTTTCGTGGCTACTTCTGCTCCAGACCAAAATCTTGTATTAAGTCCAGCGGTGGTAGGCATGGATGTATTTTTTAGTACCGCTACCCTTAGCCATAGTACCGCTACCCCTAGCGGTAGTACCGTGAGGACAAGTGGTAGTACCACTCCGACGGTTCTACTGACCTTTTGCCTCCTTGCTGTTGTTTTTCAAAGGGCCTCCACCGCCCTAGTGATAGTACCGCTCCCATGAGCAGTAGTACCGCTCTATGCGGGCTGTGAGCATAACAGTTGGATTTTTTCCCACCTATAAAAGGGGGTCTTCTTCCCCAATGAACCTTATCCTTTAATCTCGTGTTCTTCCCCCATTGTTGAACTTCTTTGAGCTTGCTATCTCTCAATCCTTCTATGGATTCTTGCTAGTTTTGGGGGGGGGGAAGAGAGAGGAGATCTAGATCCACATTTCCACCAATCACTTTCTCCTCCATGTGAGGGGTGTTGGGGAACGCAGTAATTTCAAAAAAATTCCTACGCACGCAAGATCATGGTGATGCATCGCAACGATAGGGGAGAGTATCATCTACGTACCCTCGTAGACTGTAAGCAGAAGCGTTAAGACAACGCGATTGATGTAGTCGTACGTCTTCACGATCGACTGATCTAGTACCAAAGATACGGCACCTCTGCGATCTGCACACGTTCGGCTCGGTGACGTCCCGCGAACTCATGATCTAGTAGAGCTTTCAGGGAGAGCTTCGTCGGCACGGCGGTGCGATGACAGTGATGATGTTGCTACCGGAACAGGGCTTCGCCTAAGCACTGCTACGATATTACCGAGGTGGATTATGGTGGAGGGGGGCACCGCACATGGCTAAAGATCAATCATCAACTTGTGTGTACATGGGGTGCCCCGCTCCCCCGTATATAAAGGAGTGGAGGAGAGGGAGGGCCGGCCCTCTATTATGGCATGCCCTGGGGAGTCCTACTCCCACTGGGAGTAGGATTCCCCTCTTCCCTAGTTGGAGTAGGAGAGGAAGGGAAGGAGGAGTAGGAGAGAAGGAAAGCCCCCCCCCAACCTATTCCAATTCGGCCTCCTGCCCAAGGGGGGCGCACCAGCCCCTTGTAGGCTGCTGTGCATCCTTCTTATGGCCCATAAGGCCCATAACTTCTCCCGGGGGGTTCCGGTAACCTCCCGGTACTCCGAAAAAATGCCCGAACCACTCGGAACCATTCCGATGTCGAAACATAGGCTTCCAATATATCAATATTTATGTCTCGACCATTTCGAGACTCCTCACATATGGTACTCCGAACAACCTTCGGTTCATGAAAACACATAAACTTATAATACCGATCATCATCGAACGTTAAGCGTGCGGACCCTACGGGTTCGAGAACTACGTAGACATGACCGAGACTCACTTCTGGTCAACAACCAATACCGGAACCTGGATGCTCATATTGGTTCCTACATATTCTACGAAGATCTTTATCGGTCAAACCGCATAACAACATACGGTTCCCTTTGTCATCGGTATGTTACTTGCCCGAGATCCGATCATCAGTATCTCAATACCTAGTTCAATCTCGTTAGCGGCAAGTCTCTTTACTCGTTCTGTAATGCATCATCCCACAACTAAATCATTAGTCACAATGCTTGCAAGGCTTATAGTGATGTGCATTACCGAGAGGGCCCAGAGATACCTCTCCGATACTCGGAGTGACAAATCCTAATCTCGATCTATGCCAACTCAACAAACACCATTGGAGACACCTGTAGAGAACCTTTATAATCACCCAGTTACGTTGTGACGTTTGGTAGCACACAAAGTGTTCCTCCGGTATTCGGGAGTTGCATGATCTCGTAGTCATAGGAACATGTATAAGTTATGGAGAAAGCAATAGCAACAAATTAAACGATCATCGTGCTAAGCTAACAGATGGGTCAAGTCAATCACATCATTCTCTAATGATGTGATCCCGTTAATCAAATGACAACTCATGTCTATGGTTAGGAAACATAACCATCATTGATTCAACGAGCTAGTCAAGTAGAGGCAAACTAGTGACACTCTGTTTGTCTATGTATTCACACATGTACTAAGTTTCCGGTTAATACAATTCTAGCATGAATAATAAACATTTATCATGATATAAGGAAATAAATAATAACTTTATTATTGCCTCTAGGGCATATTTCCTTCAGTCTCCCACTTGCACTAGAGTCAATAATCTAGTTCATATCGTCATGTAATTTAACACCAATAGTTCACATCTTTATGTGTTTAGTTCACATCTCCATGTGACTAACACCGAAAGGGTTTACTAGAGTCAATAATCTAGTTCACATTGCTATGTGATTAAACATCAATAGTTCACATCTTTATGTGATTAGTTCACATATCCATGTGACTAACACCCAAAGGGTTTTCTAGAGTCAATAATCTAGTTCACATTGCTATGTGATTAACACCCAAAGAGTGATCATGTTTTGCTTGTGAGAGAAATTTAGTCAACGGGTCTGCCGCATTCAGAGCCGTATGTATTTTTGCAAATTTTCTATGTCTACAATGCTTTGCACAGAGCTACTCTAGCTAATTGCTCCCACTTTGGATATGTATCTAGATCGAGACTTAGAGTCATGCAGATCGGTGTCAAAGCTTGCATCGACGTAACTCTTTACGACGAACTCTTTGTCACCTCCATAACCGAGAAACATTTCCTTATTCAACTAAGGATATTTTTGACCGATGTCCAGTGATCCACTCCTGGATCACTATTGTACCCTCTTGCCAAACTTATGGTGAGGTACACAATAGGTCTGGTACATAGTATAGCATACTTTATAGAACCTATGACTGAGGCATAGGGAATGACTTTTCATTCTCTTTCTATTTTCTGCTGTGGTCGGTTTTGAGTCTTTACTCAACTTCACACCTTGCAACACCGGCAAGAACTCCTTCTTTGACTTTTCCATTTTGAACTACTTCAAAATCTTGTCAAGGTATGTACTCATTGAAAATATATCAAGCGTCTTGATCTATCTGTATAGATCTTGATGCTCAATATGTAAGTACCTTCATCGAGGTATTTCTTTGAAAAACTCTTTTCAAACACTCCATTATGCTTTTCAAAAAATTCTACATTATTTCCGATCAACAATATGTCATTCACATATACTTATCAGAAATGTTGTAGTGCTCCCACTCACTTTCTTGTAAATACAGGCTTCACCACAAGTCTGTATAATACCATATGCTTTGATCACTTTATCAAAATATATATTCCAACTCCGACATGCTTGCACCAGTCCATAGATGGATCGCTGGAGCTTCCACACTTTGTTAGCACCTTTAGGATTGACAAAACCTTCTTGTTTCATCATATACAACTCTTCTTTAAGAAATCCATGAAGGAATAGATTTTGACATCCATTTCCAGATTTCATAAAATGTGGCAATTGCTAACATGATTCGGACAGACTTAAGCCTTGTTATGAGTGAGAAAATCTCATCGTAGTCAACATATTGAACTTGTTGAAAACCTTTTGCGACAATTCAAGCTTTGTAGATAGTAACACTACTATCAGTGTCTGTCTTCCTCTTGAAAATCCATTTATTCTTAATGGCTCACCGATCAACGGGCAAGTCAATCAAAGTCCATACTTTGTTCTAATACATGATCTCATCTCAGATTTCATGGCTTCAAGCCATTTCGTGGAATCTGGGCTCATCATCGCTTCCTCGTAGTTCATAGGTTCGTCATGGTCAAGTAACATGACCTCCAGAATCGGATTACCGTACCACTCTGGTGCGGAACGTATTCTGGTTGACCTACGAGGTTCGGTAGTAACTTGATCTGAAGTTTCATGATCATCATCATTAACTTCCTCACTAATTGGTGTAGGAATCACTAGAATTGATTTTTGTGATGAACTACTTTCCAATTCGGGAAAAGTTACAATTACCTCATCAAGTTTTACATTCCTCCCAATCACTTCTTCCGAGAGAAACTTCTTCTCTAGAAAGGATCCATTCTTAGAACGAATATCTTGCCTTCGGATCTGTGATAGAAGGTGTACCCAACAGTTTCCTTTGGGTATCCTATGAAGACGCATTTCTCCGATTTGGGTTCGAGCTTATCAGGTTGAAACTTTTTCACATAAGCATCATGGCCCCAAACTTTAAGAAACGACATCTTAGGTTTCTTGCTAAACCATAGTTCATATGGTGTCATCTCAACGGATTTAGATGGTGCCCTATTTAACATGAATGCAACTATCTCTAATGCATAACCCAAAAACGATAGTGGTAAATCGGTAAGAGACATCATAGATCGCACCATATCTAATAAAGTACGATTATGACATTCGGACACACCATTACGCAGGTGGAGTGAGTTGTGAAACTCTTCCGCATTGTTTCAAATGAAGACCAAACTCGTAACTCAAATATTCTCCTCCACCATCAGATCGCAGAAACTTTATTTTCTTGTTACGATGATTTTCCACTTCACTCTGAAATTCTTTGAACTTTTCAAATGTTTCAGACTTATGTTTCATCAAGTATATATACCCATATCCGCTCAAATCATCTATGAAGATCAGAAAATAACGATACCAGCCGCGAGCCTCAACACTCATCGGATTTAATACATCAGTATGTATTATTTCCAATAAGTCAGTTGCTTGCTCCATTGTTCCGGAGAACGGAGTTTTAGTCATCTTTCCCACGAGTCATGGTTCGCAAGCATCAAATGATTCATAATCAAGTGATTCCAAAATCCCATCAGCATGGAGTTTCTTCATGCGCTTTACACCAATATGACCTAAACGACACTGCCACATATAAGTTGCACTATCATTATTAACTTTGCATCGTTTGGCTTCAATATTATGAATATGTGTATTACTATGATCGAGATTCAATAAACCATTCGCCTTGGGTGTATGACCTCAGAAGGTTTTATTCATGTAAACAGAATAACAATTATCCTTGACTTAAATGAATAACTGTATTGCAATAAACATGATCCAATCATATTATGCTTTACGCAAACACCAAATAACATTTATTTTAGGTTCAATACTAATCCCGAAGGTAAAGGGAGTGTGCGATGGTGATCTTATCAATCTTGGAATCACTTCCAACTCACATCATCACCTCGCCCTTAACTAGTCTATGTTTATTTTGCAACTCCCGTTTCGAGTTACTACTCTCAGTAACTGAACGAGTATCAAATACTGAGGTGTTTTTATAAACACTAGTAAAGTACACATGAATAACATGTATATCAAATATATACTTTTGTTCACTTTACCATCCTTCTTATCCGCCAAGTATCTTAGGGCAGTTCCACTTCCAGTGACCATTTCACTCAGTTCCAGGCTTGGGTCTAGCTTTGAGCTTCTTCATGGGAGTGGCAACTTGCTTGCCTTTCTTCTTTGAAGTTCCTCTTTCTTTCCCTTTGCCCTTTTCTTGAAACTAGTGGTCTTGTTAACCATCAACACTTGATGCTATTTCTTGATTTCTACCTTCACTGATTTCAACATCGCGAAGAGCTTGGGAATTACTTTCGTCATCCCTTGCATATTATAGTTCATCACTAAGTTCTAGTAACTTGGTGATAGTGACTAGAGAACTTCATCAATTACTATCTTATCTGGAAGATTAACTCCCACTTGATTCAAGCAATTGTAGTACCCAGACAATCTGAGCACATGCTCACTGGTTGAGCTATTCTCCTCCACCTTGTAGGAAAAGTACTGTCAGAGGTCTCATACCTCTCGACACGGGCATGAGTATGAAATACCAATTTCAACTCTTAGAACATCTTATATGTTCCGTGGCGTTCAAAACGTTTTTGAAGTCCCGGATCTAAGACGCAAAGCATGGTGCACTAAACTATTAAGTAGTCATCATACCGAGCTTTGCCAAATGTTCATAACGTCTGCATTTGCTCCTGCAATAATTATGTCACCTAGCGGTGCATCAAGGACATAATTCTTCTATGTAGCAACGAGGATAATCCTCAGATCACGGATCCAATCCGCATCATTGTTACTATCATCTTTCAACATAGTTTTGTCTAGGAACATATCATAAATAAAACGGGGAAGCTATATGCGAGCAATTGATCTACAACATAGATATGCAAATACTATCAGGACTAAGTTCATGATAAATTTAAGTTCAATTAATCATATTACTTAAGAACTCCCACTTAGATAGACATCCCTCTAATCATCTAAGTGATCACGTGATCCATATCAACTAAACCATGTCCGATCATCACATGAGATGGAGTAGTTTTCAATGGTGAACATCACTATGTTGATCATATCTACTATATGATTCACGCTCGGCCTTTCGGTCTCAGTGTTCTGAGGCTATTTCTGCATATGCTAGGCTCGTCAAGTTTAACCCGAGTATTTTGCATGTGCAAAACTGGCTTGCACGCGTTGTATGTGAACATAGAGCTTATCGCACCCGATCATCACGTGGTGTATCAGCACGAAGAACTGTCGCAACGGTGCATACTCAGGGAGAACACTTGTACCTTGAAATTTAGTGAGAGATCATCTTATAATGCTACCGCCAAGCTAAGCAAAATAAGATGCATAAAGGATAAACATCACATGTAATCAAATATAAGTGATATGATATGGCCATCATCATCTTGTGCCTTTGATCTCCATCTCTAAAGCATCGTCATGATCACCATCGTCACCGTCTTGACACCATGATCTCCATCATCTTGATCTTTATCAACGTGTCGTCACATGGTCATCTTGCCAACTATTGCTATCGCATAGCGATAAAGTAAAGCAATTGTATGGCGCTTGCATCTTATGTAATAAAGAGACAACCATAAGGCTTCTGCCAGTAGCCGATAAGTTTAACAAAACATGATCATCTCATACAACAATTTATATCTCATCACGTCTTGACCATATAACATCACATGCCCTGCAAAAACAAGTTAGACATCATCTACTTTGTTGTTGGAAGTTTTACGTGGCTGCTACGGGCTGAGCAAGAACCGTTCTTACCTACCGCATCAAAAACCACAACGGGGTATAGTGATTGCTTTTTGATCTTCAGAAAGAATCCTGTTCATTGAATCTGATCCAACTAAAGTTGGAGAAACTGACACCCACCAACCACTTGTGTGCGAAGCACGTCGGTAGAACCAGTCTCGCGTAAGCGTACGCGTAATGTCGGTCTGGGCCGCTTCATCCAACAATACCGCCGAATCAAGAAACAACTAGTGATGACAAGCAATATGTATATACCCACGCCCAGAACTCCTTTGTGTTCTACTCATGCATATAACATCTACGCATAGACCTGGCTCTGATACCACTGTTGGGGAACGCAGTAATTTCAAAAAAAATTCCTACGCACATGCAAGATCATGGTGATGCATAGCAACGAGAGGGGAGAGTATCGTCTATGTACCCTCGTAGAAGCATAAGCATTATGACAATGCGGTTGATGTAGTCGTACGTCTTCACGATCGACCGATCTAGTACCGAAGATACGACACCTCCGCGATCTACACACGTTCATCTCGGTGACGTCCCGTGAACTCCCAATCCAGTAGAGCTTTGAGGGAGAGCTTCATCAGCACGACGGCATGATGACGGTGATGATATTGCTACCAGAACAGGGCTTCGCCTAAGCACCGCCACGATATTACCGAGGTGGATTATGGTGGAGGGGGGCACCGCACATGGCTAAAGATCAATGATCAACTTGTGTGTCCATGGGGTGCCCCCTCCCCTGTATATAAAGGAGTGGAGGAGGGGGAGGGCCGGCCCTCTACTATGGCGCACCCTGGGGAGTCCTACTCCCACCGGGAGTAGGACTTCCCCCCTTCCCTAGTTGGAGTAGGAGAGGAAGGGAAGGAGGAGTAGGAGAGAAGGAAAGCCCCCCCCCCCCCCAAACCTATTCCAATTCGGCCTCCTGCCCAAGGGGGGCGCACCAGCCCCTTGTGGGCTGCTGTGCTTCCTTCTTATGGCCCATAAGGCCCATAACTTCTCCTGGGGGGTTCCAGTAACCTCCTGGTACTCCGGAAAAATGTCTGAACCACTCGGAACCATTTCGATGTCCAAACATAGGCTTCTAATATATCGAACTTTATGTCTCGACCATTTCGATACTCCTCGTCATGCCCGTGATCACATCTGGGACTCTGAACAACCTTCAGTTCATCAAAACACATAAACTCATAATACCGATCGTCACCGAATGTTAAGCGTGCGGACCCTACAGGTTCGAGAACTATGTAGACATCACCGAGACTCACTTCCGGTCAATAACCGATAGCGGAACCTGGATGCTCATATTGGTTCCTACGTATTCTACGAAGATCTTTATCGGTCAAACCGCATAACAACATACGTTGTTCCCTTTGTCATCGGTATGTTACTTGCCCGAGATTCGATCGTCGGTATCTCAACACCTACTTCAATCTCGTTACCGGCAAGTCTCTTTACTCATTCCATAATGCATCATCCCGCAACTAACTCATTAGTCACAATGCTTGCAAGGCTTATAGTGATGTGCATTACCGAGAGGGCCTAGAGATACCTCTCCAATACTCGGAGTGACAAATCCTAATCTCGATCTATGCCAACTCAACAAACACCATTGGAGACACCTGTAGAGCACCTTTATAATCACCCAGTTACATTGTGACGTTTGGTAGCACACAAAGTGTTCCTCCGGTATTCAGGAGTTGCATGATCTCATAATCATAGGAACATGTATAAGTTATGGAGAAAGCAATAGCAACAAATTAAATGATCATCGTGCTAAGCTAACGGATGGGTCAAGTCAATCACATCATTCTCTAATGATGTCATCCTGTTAATCAAATGACAACTCATGTCTATGGTTAGGAAACACAACCATCATTGATTCAACAAGCTAGTCAAGTAGAGGCAAACTAGTGACACTCTGTTTGTCTATGTATTCACACATGTACTAAGTTTCCGGTTAATACAATTCTAGCATGAATAATAAACATTTATCATGATATAAGGAAATAAATAATAACTTTATTATTGCCTCTAGGGAATATTTCCTTCAAGGGGAACCCCTTGGATCTAGATCTTTGGGTTCTTGGTGTTCGCCTTCTTGTTCTTCCTCTCATTTTCCTTCCTAGCATTAGTTGCTTTGGTGGGATATGGGAGAGAAGGACTTGGGCACTCCGTGTGCCCTTGCCATTGCATTTGGTGCATTGGTTTGAGTTCTCCATGGTGATACGTGGAAGTTACAAGTTGAGAAGCTTATTACTCTTGGGTGCTTGGTACCCTTGAGCTTGTTCCTCTTGGGTGCTTGGGCACCCTAGACGGTTGGTGGTGTTCGGAGCTCAATCATTGTGGTGTAAAGCTTCGGGCAAGCGTCAGGGTCTCCAATTAGGTTGTCGAGATCACCCCGAGCAATTTGACGAGTTCCGGTGACCGCCCCCAAGGGTTGCCCAAGTGTACGGGTTCGGTGACCGCCCCAAGGGTTGCCATTTGTATGGGTTCAGGGACCTCCCTCAAGGGTCCCTTAGTGGAATCACGACATCTTGCATTGTGCGAGGGCGTGAGGAGATTATGTTGGCCCTAGTGGCTTCCTGGGGAGCATTGTGCCTCCACACCGCTCCAAACAAAGATTAGCATTCGCAAGGGTGTGAACTTCGGGATACATCATCGTCTCCGCGTGCCTCGGTTATCTCTTACCCGAGCCCTTTACTTATGCACTTTACTTTGTGATAGCTATATTGTTTGTTGTCATATATCTTGCTATCACTTAGTTGTTTTTCTTGCTTAGCATAAGTTGTTGGTGCACATAGGTGAGCCTAGTTGTTGTAGGTTTTGTGCTTGACAAATTAACCGCTAGGTTTATTCCGCATTTATTCAAGCCTAAAGCATAATTATTTAAAGCGCCTATTCACCCCACTCTAGGCGACATCCTTGATCTTTCAATTGGTATCAGAGCATCGTCTCTCGTGTTTAGGCTTAACCGCCTAGAGAGTAAAGATGTCGACTAGGGGATTAGGATTCTCCGACACTCTTAATTTCGATGGCATACATTTTGATGTTTGGGTTATTCACATACACATCCACACCCGTGCCGCCAATGCCTTCCCTGCCCGAGTCCGGCACGACTCCGTCACCGGAGCCGTGGGAGCTCGGGACTCCCCCCAAGGTTCGCCGCCCCCTCCCCCTATACATATAGCGACCCCCGGGGCCCCTTGGACCCCGAGTCAGCCGCGCCGCTGCCGCCTTTAGTCGCCGCCCTGCCTCATAGTCGCGCCGCCGCTGAGTCGCCGCCGCCGAGCCACCCGCGCCGCCGCTTTGCGCCGCCGTTGCCGCACCACGCCGCATGTCGTAGCCCTGCGCCGCCCCCGTCTCACCGGAGCCGCCGCCCCGCTCGCCATTGACTGCCGCCGCCTGAACCCTGTTTAACCAGTAAAAACCGTCCCGGTTCGCCGGTTACTTCTCGGTTTTTTTAAGTTTCGGTTTAGTTAGGATAGATTGGTTTTTATTTTTTCGGTTAAGTAGCGAATGTTCGTCCGTTTCGATCTATTAACAAACGAATTTGTTAGTTAGTTTCTGTTAGCGGGCGTTCGTCCGATAGAGTTTTCTTTTTTCTGTTTATTTTCGGCCAGGGACCGATCCGTGAATAGTTTCTTTACAAATTAGTCCCTGATCTCCAAACCTTCACTACTTTTTGCTCGGTTATCCAAATCCAGTGAAACCAACACCAAAATCTTCTTCTTGTTCTCCTCTATCCAGATAATCCACTTGAACATGATTTTGGAAATTTAAAATTTGGTTTAAAGAAGATTTGAATTTGATTTTTTTATCATAGTGTGTGTTTTGTAACTCCGATTCGATTGATTCTTTTTGCAAATCGAAGCTCTTCACTTGAAGTTTCAATTGGATCTTTTCTTTTGAGTTTTACCTATGCAACTTATGCTTGAGTGCTTATGTATGCTATTGTTTGTTCACGATAGAGTTTCCGGAGTGCGAGGCTTGCTACTATGAATCTCTAGGGTTTTCCTATCGTCAGCAAGGAAAGTAACACTTTGATCATATCCCTTTATTACCCAGTTTTTATGCATTAGTCTCAACCCTCAAACATTGCATGAGTAGGACTTGATAACATGTGGATTGGGAAGTAGTTGATGAGGTAGGAACCTATTGTCTTATATTTCAAACCCTGGGTCTTACTACGTTATGCTTATACTGTTATGCTATGCTATGCCCATAGACGTGGGTTGGTTTGAGAGAATTCATGAAAGCTATGAGAGTTATTAATACCTAAGGGAAACTTAAGGTGGCTACTTTAATACACATCTGGGTGGATTGGTTGTGGGCACCTGGGGATATACCAGTGTTGTTCGAGGAGATCCCGGGGAACCCGTGTGATCATCCTATGGTTCGCCACCCAAGCTCAAAGGGATCATAAGATTATTCATGCTAAAAACTTCTGTGTGCAGCCACAAGCCATTATGGGCTCTGGCATAGTTGAGTAAGTTGTGGGAATCCTTTCCATGATGGGCTAGTAGATGTAGGGGATTGTAGGTGTACCGGCCTATCTATCGGTTAAGGGGACCTCTTCGGAAAGACTGTGTCTCGATCATCCATTTCTCAAACATCATGTAGTGTGAGAATATACAATGGAGGAGATCGAGTCTTGTGGGGAAAAGTGCGCAAACCTCTGCAGAGTGTACAAACTAATCATGGTTAGTCGTGTCCCCGGTTATGGACATCTTGAGTATCTGGTACATGAGTTATTATGTTGATCTCATCACTTCACTTAATTAATTTGTCGGGTTGTAAATTTTAATTTTGGGATTGAGTTGGGGTTACCTCCTCAATTATTTCAACAAACTATGTAGTTAAATAAAATATATTCCTTTGTTGTAGGGAAAAACTAGCTTTATGCAAATGATAACCATAGAGCCTCCACTAGCCATATATGCATGTAGTGATAGCTGTTATTTTGTTCATTGTTCTATAGTGTTATCTTGCCAGCATATTCCATGGGCTAACCTACACGATTGCAACATATCATGTTGCAGAATTTTCAGACGAAGAGTAAGGTGCGATAGGTTGTTGTCATGCACTCAGTATTGTCGTGGAGTTGGATGGACTCATTTATCTTCAATGCTTCCGCGGTTATCTTATTTTAGATGGCCTTCAGCCACATTATTGTAATAAGTTTTTTTAAGACACTCGATGTAATAAGTGTGTGAATGAACTCTGTTATAAATCCTCGAGTACTATGTGTGTCAACAATACCGATCCAGGGATGACACTTAAACACAGAGACTTGACCGTCTGAGGTCTGGTCGCTACATTTTAGAGGATGAGAAAAACTCTTATCTCAATGCTCAAGCTTCTAATGTGCTTTTCGATGCTTTGAGCAATGTAGTGATATTTCAACTCATGCCATTTCAGCATGCTCATGAGTTGTGGACAAAGCTTCAAGATAAATATGGTGTGTCCAAGATTGGTGGGGATGATTGTTCTCCCTCCACCTTCGGCTGTGTTGCCTTCTCAACTTCTACTTCACCTACATGTGTTTGGCCACAAGGTAATGATATGGTGAGTAGTGGTGTTCATTGCAATGATGATAGTGGGCTTATTGTTGATGATCCTTCATCACTTCCTTATTGCAATGTTTCTTATTTATACTTGAACACTTCGAGCACTTCAAATGTTTCACATGCTTGTGTTAATAGTTCTTGCATATCATGTAGAAATTGCTCGACTAAATCTCATGATGATATGCTTGCTATATCTTGTTGCCGTGATAAAAATGCATATAGTTCCTCGAGTTGTTGTGCTAACAATGTAGAGGAAACCCAACACTCCATGGAAGAATATGTGGTCTTGAATGGTGCCTCAAGGGATCCTACATCATCATCCATTGCTTTTTGCCTTATGTCTAAGGCTTCAATGGTATCTCCTCCCTTGAATCCCAATATGTCTCTTGATGCTGATGTTAATGCTAATGATGACGAGGATAATGATGAAGAGAAGGATAATGTTGCTTCCTTAAAAATTAAGGGGAAATTATTTTTAAAGCTCTTCACAAGAATAAAATTGCTCGTTTCAACTTCATGGATATCATGTCCATTGCCATTGAGGGCAAGAAATATATTGAGGAGTTGGAATCTCATCTCAAGGAGCATGAGGTTACCATTGAGAAAATGGAAGGTCGTGAGCGTGATTACGCTAATGAGATTGCGGACCTTTCCCATGCTCTTGAACTTGAACAAACCACCAAGGAATCTCTTGAGGATACTTTTGCTCTAGAATTGTCTAGAGTGAAGGAATCTCATGATAGAGCTCTTGAGGTGGTCAATGATTTTGAAACTAAAAATGAGAAGCTTGAAGTTGCGCATGATAAACTCCTTGAGGACTTTGGGCACCTCGAAAATGGTTCAAGGGTCATTACGAGTGAGCTCATCAAACTCACCGAGTCTCATGCTCAAGTTAAAGCTTCATATTCAAAAGAGCTTGCAAAATTGCCTTCTCCTCTGGTTGTTAATGATGATGCTAGTGCTACTAACTTTATTTCTTATGAAGCATCATTTTGAAGGATATTGTTGAGCTAAGGGCTCAACTTGCATTGCTATCTAGCAATCATTGGAAATTGGAAGAAAGTCATGAAAAGCTCTCAAGCTCTCATGATGGTCTTCTAGTATCCCATATTTTGCTAAAGATAGCTCATGAGGCTATGATGACTAAGGTAACATCTAGTGAGCCTCATGTGGATACTAGCACTATTTCAAGTCTAAATGCTATATTGCCATGTGCTAGTCGTCGTAATTCATCCACTCATAATGTTGCTACATCTTGTGATGAATTGCTTTCCTTGCCTTGTTGCTCTAACGATGAATCTTATATTTCCTCTAGTACTTGTGTTGATACTAACCATGTAGAGGAAATCAAAGAGCTCAAGGCCGAAGTCACTTCCTTGGAGAAAGACTTGGAAAAGAGTCATGAAGGGAAGTCCACACTCCACAATATCTTAAGTGTGCAAAAATCCCCCAATGACAAAAGTGGACTTGGATTCAACTCCAATAAGAAGAAGAAGTCCAAGATGAATGAGAAAAAGGGCCAAAAACAAGTCAAGAATTCGGCCAAGATTATTTGCTTCATGTGCAAAGTTGAAGGGCATCATGTTAGATCTTGCCCATTGAAGAAGAAGGCCATAAGTGACAAGTAACAAGGGAAGTGGCCACAAGTTCATTCCCATGCTCAACCTCATGTTGAAGAAAGGCCTCTTCCCAAGATGACTCAAGCTAATGCTTCTCAAGTTGAGAAATCAAGTGAGAAGAAAGTGAAGAGTAGACGTTGCTACCTATGTCGTAAGAAAGGTCATGTTGCTTCTTCATGCACGAGTGGTACCTTATACAACCCTATTCTAATAGATGATGTATATTCCCTTGGGAAGGATAAGGTTGGAAATATGTTTGCCAAGTTTGTTGGTACTCAAAGTGGTGTCAAGAAAAGAACAATTTGGGTTGCCAAGCCTATTGTGACTAACCTCTTAGGACCCAACTTAGTCGGGGACCAACTATCTCAAACTTGATCAATAGGTGTTTTTGGAGGGCATTGGAGACGTGGCTACATCATGAAGAATTATGGGTACGTCATCATTCTTATTGTCTCAAGCCAAGTCAATTGGGTTATCAAGTTTCTATCTTATATCCAATGTGCCTCCTTGCGGTAACTTGTACTTAAATTGTTTACATTGAAAGTTACTTGCCCCTTTGCATGTTTTGGTTTTGTTCCTTGCATGTGTTTGTATATGTTGTGTCTCTAAGTTTCTTATATTGAGTAATCAAGTATGTGTATGTTGGTTTGCACATCATGTACATGTGTGTCGTACGTTGAGCCCTTGTGCATATGGTTTGTATATTAGTTGGCTCTTGTGAGAGATTAATGGAATGTCCCATTGTGGGGGAGTGATGTGCCTTGTGCACCTCACAATCCTATAAATGCGTATACATGAGGAATACCATCTAGTATTGATACTACAAGTTTATCTGGTCGCTATGTGGTATGTCTTCTCATGAGAAATTCAAATTCTAAATAGTCCATTAATTATCTCTTGTTGGTTTCTTATTGCCTCTTGTACGGTTATCTTTGGTATCACATTATGGGGAAGTAATGTGCTATGTGCAAATTACAAGCCTAGAAAATGTGTACATTTGAGATATTGTCACCTAGAATTGATATTGTAAATTATCTTGTCCCTAGGTGGCATGTTAGCTCTACAAGTTGCAATTTTCTTTTGTGTTTGGTGTGAAGATGATGATGGATATCTTTGAAATCTACCACCGGGAATTATTTCCAAATACTTCTTGTCTCTTGACAATTGGTAATCATTTATGTGGTAGAAATTGTTGATCATCTTTACATTGGCCTTTGGTTTTATTTGCCTCATCTCTTACCAAGGATTGTTTCAACTCCTGTTGTCTTCCGTGCCACTTGTGGATCATGTTTATTTCTTGATCTCGTCTAGTGTGCATATGGATATAGTGAAAGCGGTGATCCCATCTTGTCCATTTTTCATTCAAATGCAAATTCTCTATAATGCACAACTCTTAGGGGAGCTATCTTGTTTTCTTTAGAACACTCATCTTGTGATCCTTATCAAGTGTGTGTTGGTGGAAGACAAGTCGTTTCGTTTTGGTATTGTGTGCCATCATGAAACTTTGTAGAGGTATTGGTTCGTTAGGAACCTTCCTCTCTTTTGGGAGTTTGGTATCTTCCTTTTAGTGTGTATCAATGGATATCTCATTCCTTGATGTATCTTGTATTTGGTATCCTTCAAGTGATAAGTTCTTCTTTGAGTATCTTATTTTCACTTGGTATCTTTTCTTTTAGGATCGTATCAACCATGTGTTGATTTGGTCCTTGAATTCTAGAGCATGCATATTTACCTTATGTACATTCTTCGACATGCTTTCTTTCTTTGACCCAATATATAAGGGAAACTCCACCAAGTCTCTAGTTGGCTAAGATGTGCATGAAATTCTATTTCGTATCTATATGCACATATTTATGTGGAGTTTGTCATATGTATTGTTGGTTTGCTAACTCTTTGGTCCCAATGAGTTTGGGTACCATTTTGTTTGTGGTGTTGTTCTAGGAACGACTAGAGATGCATTGGATGCTCGGATCATTCGAAAGGAAGGTGGTGTCACTATGTTCTTATTGGATTCAAGCTAGGACGTTCAATGAACTACTATCGTTTACATTCAATTGGTATCTACTGCATCCTTCCAATGCTATCTCGGTAACAAGTATCTACTCATGCATACATTTCTTACATACAACCTTGTGCAGGTTGCATCATGGCATGAATTTCTTGATTAGTTCTTGTGATACTTGTTTCCCTTCTCAAAGCATCTCAAAAATGATCTCTTGTTGATAGTTGTGATGTCTTTGATGTTCTTTTGGTTGAAGCTCATCTATATACTATAAGATAATATTAAGCCATGCGCTATATGCTTTTCAAGCAAAGATCTTATCAGTATATTTTATGACTTTTGTCTGGGTATCCTATTCTTTCCTTGAGTAACCATTTCTTGTGTGCATCCTTCTTTGTGGATTGATATCATCATGATTTTCATCTACCTAGAATCTTATACACTTGAGGGAAGTTACATATTTAGTGGGTATCCTTATTATTTCGCGTCCACCTTTCTTTCCTTTGTATTTCCTAGGTGCCTCTGTGAAAGGATTTGTCTTGAGTGCGGATCTTATATCTTTGCATCTTGTTGCACTCTTTTGTGGTGAGGATTTTTTTCCCTCTTGCTTGTCATTATGAGGTTTTTGCCAATTCAATTGGTATCCCTCCTCTTAACGAAGCTTCCTTTTATATCTTCACCATGGGTTGTCACAAGCATAGGTTATTTATATGCTTATTTAGTGAGCTTGTGAACCCATTTGCTAGTTGTATGTGGTAATGACAGGCCTTGCACCATGTATCTCATTCATTCAAGACTATATTGATGCTTAATGCTCATTTGTACATTAGTCTTCTCAAGTGCATTGCCTTGACTCACACACATCGGTTTTGGTTGAGCCTATTCCTAAGTTGCCTCTTTTACATGTTGCTCAACCATGTGTATGTTTCAAGTGCTAGGCTTAGTTTCCTATATGCTCACTTGCACTTGTTGTGTGTTTCTATTGATTTTTGAGGGGTGATGATCCTACTTTGTGCATGTTGCACCCAAATACAAAACTATATATTGGACAAATCATGGCAAGCTTCTCTATGTTCTTTAGAACACTCCTTCGCTCATATCATAATATCTTGTATCCATGTGGCTTGTAGGATCCATTGTCGGATTGTTTCAGTTGGTATATTTTGATTTCTTGATTGCTTTGTGTCTCTCTTTGTTATGTCTTTGTGGCATATCATTCTTTAGCAATCTTTGTGCCTCAATATAGTTTGTCTTCCTCCAAGTATTTACCTTTGGATATGTGTATTGCATTCCACTCTCTTGTTGCGAAATACACAATTTATGGAGGACCACAATTTATATTAACCTTCTAAGCTTTTCGCCCATTTTGGCAAGATGCCAATGGGGGAGAAGTTTCAGAGAGTTTGTGGAGAAGTTTAGAGAGTTATTTCTTCTTGCTTTGGTTTTGTTCCTAAGCAATTGCATGTCATACGCATGCATTATTACTTGTTGCATTGCATGGTGATGCATAATTCCTTATATAAACTCTCTTGAAAGTGATTGTCACCAATTACCAAAATGGGGGAGAATGAAAGGACGTGCGGTGCCCCCATGTGTGGTTTTGGTAATTGATGACATTCTCTATGGACTAATGGTTGCATTGAGTTATATTTGAAGGATTTTTCCATAGGCATTTCTTGAAGTCCATGTGTTGGTTTCAAGGAGTTTATGAGTTAACCAAGGTGCTATTAAGGAATTATAATAAAGATTGGTCATGTGAGTATTGAGCTTATTGCAAGCATGTCTTGAAGGAGAAGATTGTGTGATCATTCATGTTTACCTTCAAGACATCATCCAAATGAAGAGAGTTGGAAAGAATCAAGGTTGATCAAGACTAAGTATAGAGAGTGATTCAAGTTGATCATCACACAAAGCGTAGAAGATACACCGAGTGGGATCAAGTGATCTCAAGTTTTGGTAAGCACTGTCCATTGCGCTTTGTGTACTAACCCATGGTCTTTGTGAGAGTTCTATGTGGGGTTAGGTTTGCCTCCATGGGCTTGCGTCAAGAGGAAGATCACATACAACCCATGGAGGATGACATCAAATCAAGGTTGTGTTGTGCAAGTTCAGGAGCATCACGAAGAAATCATGCTTGTAGCTTGCCTTCCATTGTGGTGACAATGGACTTGTGAAGGTGTGCCGAAGAGTGACTCACCCATAGTGGAGTATGGGGGAGCAATCAACTAGCCTTCATCAGGCCAACGCAATCACGAAAGGTGGTCCAACTTGAGGGAGTCAATATCGTCATCATCTAGCTCAAGTGGACTTCATGCAAGGCAAAGGTTTGCCCTTGATAGGTTTTATATTTTGCCGGTCTCATGGTGATAGTTTGGAGACCGGGTTATAGGATCGATAGCCGTACTATCAAGGGGAGCTCTCAAGTGAGTAGCTTGATCGTATCGTTCGTCGAGAGCTCAAACCATTGCATCCTTGCATCATATTTCTTGATTATTATTTGTACTTTCTCTTTTTGAGGTTTTAGAGATTGAGGTTTTCTTCGTGACAAGCTCTAGTACATCGAAAACGGATTTCATATGCTTCTTCTATTATGTTTCCGATGTTGGAGGTTTTACCAGTCTTATTCGAGGAATGGTTCTCGCCATTTTCTTATGGGCCTTTTCTAATTTTCTTCTTTTTGTTATTTATATCAATATTGTGTTATCCCATGTCGTTAGCTTTCCAACAAACTTGGTTTCATTGAATTCGGAGTCCGTTTGCAGAAGTTGTGACAGTTTTGGTGCCCTTAAAAGGCTGCGGCGGTACTACCGCGGCTACTACCGCTTGGAGGGGATCTAATTTTTTACTACCGCTCCAGAGCGTTACTACCGTGGCTACTTCCGCTCCGGACCAAAATCTCGTATTAAGTCCAGCGGTGGTAGTCATGGATGTATTTTTTTAGTATCGCTCGCAAGCAGTAGTACCGCTACCCTTAGCGGTAGTACCGCTACCCCAAGCGGTAGTACCGTGAGGACGAGCGGTAGGACCACTCCGGCGGTTCTACTGGCCTTTTGCCACCTCGCTGTTGTTTTTCAAAGGGATTCCACCACCCTAGCAGTCGTACCGCTCCCATGAGCGGTAGTACCGTTCGGTGCGGGCTGTGAGCATAATGGTTGGATTTTTTTCCCACCTATAAAAGGGAGTCTTCTTCCCCAATGAACCTTACCCTTTGAGCTCGTGTTCGTCCCCCATTGTTGACCTTCTTCGAGCTTGCTATATCTCAATCCCTCCATGCATTCTTGCTAGTTTTGGGGGGGGGAGATCTAGATCCACATTTCCACCAATCACTTTCTCCTCTATTTGAGGGGAACCCCTTGGATCTTGATCTTGGAGTTCTTGGTGTTCTCCTTCTTGTTCTTCCTCTCATTTTCTGCCCTAGCATTAGTTGCTTTGGTGGGATTTGGGAGATAATGACTTGGGCACTCAGTGTGCCCTTGCCATTGCATTTGGTGCATCAGTTTGAGTTCTCCACTGTGATACGTGGAAGTTATAAGTTGAGAAGCTTATTACTCTTGGGTGCTTGGTACCCTTGAGCTTGTTCCTCTTGGGTGCTTGGGCGCCCTAGATAGTTCGTGGTGTTCGGAGCTCAATCATTGTGGTGTAAAGCTCCGGGCAAGCGTCGGGGTCTCCAATTAGGTTCTGGAGATCACCCCGAGCAATTTGACGGGTTCTGGTGACCACCCCAAGGGTTGCTAAAGTGTACGGGGTCGGTGACCGCCCCCAAGGGTTGCCATTTGTATGGGTTTGGTGACCGCCCTCAAGGGTCCCTCAGTGGAATCATGACATCTTGCATTGTGCGAGGGTGTGAGGAGATTACGGTGGCCCTAGTGGATTCTTGGGGAGCATTGTGCCTCCACACCGCTCCAAACGGATATTAGCATCCGCAAGGGTGTGAACTTCGGGATACATCATCGTCTCCGCGTGCCTCGGTTATCTCTTACCCGAGCCCTTTACTTATGCACTTTACTTTGTGATAGCCATATTGTTTCTTTTCATATATCTTGCTATCACTTAGTTGTTTTTTCTTGCTTAGCATAAGTTGGTGCACATAGGTGAGCCTAGTTGTTGTAGGTTTTGTGCTTGAGAAATTAACCGCTAGGTTTATTACGCATTTCTTCAAGCCTAAACCATAATTATTTTAAAGCGCATATTCACCCCCCCCCTCTAGGCAACATCCTCGATCTTTTGAGGGCATTAGTCTCACTCTCTGTTAGCACAAAATTGATATGGAACCTGATGCTAAACCCGTTGTTGATCACCAACGACCTTTGAATCCTAAAATGAAATAAGTGGTAAGAACTAAAATATTGAAGCTTCTGGAAGCAGATATAATCTATCCTATAGCTGATAGTAGATGGGCAAGTCTTGTTCATTATGTCCCTAGGAAAGGAGGTATTACTGTTGTTCCTAATGATAAGAATGAACTTATTCCACAAAGAATTGTCACTGGTTATAGAATGGTAAATGATTTTAGAAAATTAAATAAAGCTACTAGAAAAGATCATTACCCACTACCTTTTATTGAGCAAATGCTAGAAAGACTATCTAAGCACACACACTTTTGTTTCCTTAATGGATATTCTGGTTTTTCTCAAATACCCGTTTCACAACCTCATCAAGAGAAAAAAAAACCACCTTCACTTGTCCTTTTGGAACTTATGCTTATAGACGTATGCCTTTTGGTTTATGTAATGCACCTGCTACCTTTCAAAGATGTACGACTGCTATATTCTCTGATTTTTGTGAAAAGATTGTTGAGTTTTTCATGGATGATTTTCCGTTTACGGAACTTCTTTTGATGATTGCTTAAGCAACTCTGATCGAGGAAAGAAGTTTATATCAGATAGAACTCCAATAACATCGAGGAGAACATGGTATGGAAGAACATAGAGAGAGAGAGGAAGCCATCTAGCTACTAGCTATGGACCCGTAGGTCTGAGTTAAACTACTCACACTTCATCGAAAGGGCAATAGGGTTGATGTATATGCCCTCCATGATCGAATGCCCCTCCGGTAGATCGCCGAAAAAGGCCCCAAGATGGGATCTCGCGGGAAGAGAAGGTTGCGGCGGCGGAAAAGTATTTTCGTGGATGCCTCTGAGGGTTTGGGAATATTTGAGGATTTATAGAGCTGAGAGGGAGGTCGGTGGACTTCCGAAGGGCCCACAAGCCAGGGGCGTCCCCCTAGGGCACACGCCCCTACGGCTTGTCGTCGCCTCGTGGGTCTTCTGACTTCATCTCCAAGTCTCGTAGGTGTCTTCTGGTCCAAGAAAAATCATCGTAAAGTTTTATTCCGTTTGATATTCCTTTTCTGCGAAACTCAAAAACAAGGAAAAACATAAACTGGCACTGGGCTCTGGGTTAATAAGTTAGTCCCAAAAATAATATAAAATAGCATATTAATGCATATAAAACATCCAAAACAGATAATATAATAGCATGGAACAATAAAAAATTATAGATATGTTGGAGACGTATCAGTTTTCTCTAGGAACATATCAAAAATAGGGAGTTATATCGCGAGCTATTGATCTACAACATAGATATGCAAAAACTATTAAGACTAAGTTCATGATAAATTTAAGTTCAATTAATCAAATTACTAATGAACTCCCACTTAAATTAACATCCCTCAAGTTATCTAAGTGATACATGATCCAAATCAACTAACCCATGTCTGATCATCATGTGAGATGGGGTAGTCATCAATGGTGAACATCTCTATGTTGATCATATCTACTATATGACTCATGTTCGACCTTTCGGTCTCTAGCGTTCCGAGACCATGTTTGTACATGCTAGGCTCGTCAAGTTCAACCCAAGTATTCTGCATGTGTGAAACTGTCTTACACCCGTTGTATGTGAACGTAGAGTCCATCACACCCGATCATCACGTGGTGTCTCGAAACGACAAACTGTAGCAACGTTGCATACTCAGGGAGAACAATTTTATCTTGAAATTAAGTGAAGGGATCATCTTATAATGCTAACGCCGTTCTAAGCATAATAAGATGCATAAACGATAAACATCACATGCAATCAAAATATGTGACATGATATGGCCATCATTATCTTGTGCTTTTGATCTCCATCTCCAAAGCATCGTCATGATCTCCATCATCACCGGCTCGACACCTTGATCTCCATCGTTGCGTCGGGGTCGTCTCGCCAACTATTGCCTCTACAACTATTGCTAACGCATAGCGATAAAGTAAAGCAATTACATGGCGCTTGCATTTCATACAATAAAGAGACAACACTAAGGCTCATGCCGGTTGTCGATATTACAAAACATAATCATCTCATACATCAACATATATCACCTCATATCTTGACCATATGACATCACAACATGCCCTGCAAAAACAAGTTAGACTTCCTCTTGATACGTCTCCAATGTATCTATAATTTATGAAGTATTCATGATGTTATATTATCATTCTTGGGTGTTTTACAATCATTTTATAACAACTTTATATCATTTTTTGGGACTAACCTATTGACCCAGTGTCAGTTGCTGTTTTTTTGCTTGTTTTTTACATCGTAGAAAATCAATATCAAACGGAGTCCAAACACCGTGAAACTTTTTGGAGATTTTTTATGGACCAGAACACCCAGGATGGGCCAGAGCAGCACCTGGGGGGTGCCCCGAGGGGGCACAACCCACCAGGGCACGCCTGGGGGCCCAGGCGCGCCCAAGTGAGTTGTGCCCACCTCGGTGGCCTCCCGCACCGCCTCTTTACCCTATAAAATCCCAAAAATTCTGAAAACCCTCGGGGTTAACCTAGATCAGAAGTTCCACTGCTGCAAGGCTCTGTAGCCACCGAAAACCAATCTAGACCTCGTTCCAGCACCCTGCCGGAGGGGGAAATCATCTCCGGTGGCCATCTTCATCATCCCGGTGGCCACCACGATGAGGAGGGAGTAGTCCACCCTCGGGGCAGAGGGCTTGTACCAGTAGCTATGTGTTTAATCTCTCTCTCTCTCGTGTTCTTGAGATGTCATGATCTAGATGTATCACAGGCTTTGTTAATATAGTCAGATCATATGGTGTTTTCCCCTCTCTATCTTATTGTGATGAATAGAGTTTTCCCCTTTGAGATTTCATTGTTATCGGATTGAATACTTATATGGATTTGAGAACACTTGATATATGTCTTGCAATTGAATACTCGTGGTGACAATGAGGTATCATATTGATTCACTTGATATATGTTTTGGCACTCAACTCGCGGATTCCCGAGGTGACATTGGGGTAATCTATGCATAGGGGTTGATGCACATTCTTGTCTTTGACCGGTAGAAATCTTGGGGCACTCTTTGAAGTTCTTTGTGTTGGATTGAGTATTATGAATATGAATTTGCTTTAGTGTTAATCTATTACGAACTCTAGGATATATCGAATTGAAAGAATAGCTTTGTGTTATTTTAGTACGAACTCTTGGATAGATCAAATGGAAAGAATAGCTCTGAGGTGGTTTCGTACCCTACAAACAATTTATTCTTATGTTCTCCACTAGATAGGAACTCTGGAGTGATTCTTCATCGCACTTTGAGGGGTGGTTATATGATCCAATTATATTAGCATTGTTGAGAGGTTGCACTAGTGAAAGTACGGACCCTAGGCCTCATTCTCAAGCATTGCAATACCATTTTTGTGCCCATTTACTATTTGCTACCTTGCTGTTTTTATTTATTCAGATTATAAAAAATATATTTCACCATCCATATTACACTTTTATCATCATCTCTTCGCCGAACTAGTGCACCTATATAATTTGCCATTGTATTGGGTGTGTTGGGGACACGAGAGATTTCTTGTATTTGGTTGCAGGGTCATTTGAGAGAGACCATCTTCATCCTACACCTCTCACGGATTGATAAACCTTAGGTCATCCACTTGAGGGAAAATTGCTACTGTCCTACAAAACTCTGCGCTTGGAGGCCGAACAAGTGTCTACAAGAATAAAGTTGCATAGTAGACATCAAGCTCTTTTCTGGCGCAATTGAATCTTTTAGTTTCTTGTTTTATCACTAGTTTGGTTTATAAAAGAAAACTAGAAAAAATGGAATTAACGTTGCATCATATTATTGATCAGCTTTATAATATCTTTCTTGAAAATGATGGTTCGGAAAATTGTGCTCGATTATTAGAAGAAGAAGTCAATAAAATGCTTGGCACAAAATATTTGAATGGTGAGCATGATTGCAATGTTGTTAGTATGAATTCTTTGAATATCCATGATGCTAATGATATGCAAAGCCATAAGCTTGGGGATGCTATGTTTGATGAAGATGATATTTTTAGTCCCCAAAGATTTGATGCGCAAATTTGTTATAATGATTGTGTGCCTCCTATTTATGATGATTATAATGATGAAAGTGGATTTGGAGAGGTCATGACTTTATTTAGTGATGAATCCACCATTTTGGATGAGGCTTCAATTGACTATGAGGACAAGGTTGCTATCTATGATGATTATGGTGATGACATGTATGCTATATTGAATAATGATAACCGTGAAACTTTTCATCATGATTTTAATTTTCAATCACATGAGACTTATTTTGTTGAGTTTGCTCCCACAATTATTGATGAGAATAAATCTGCTTATGTGGAGAGTAATAAAATTTCTATGCTTGTGAATCATGAAAAGAATGCTTTATGTGATAGCTATATTGTTAAGTTCATTCATGATGCTACTGAAAATTATTATGAGAGAGGAACATATGCTTGTAGGTATTGCAATAATATCAAGTTTCCGCTCTATGTGTTGAAAATGTTGAAGTTATGCTTGTTTTGCCTTCCTATGCTAGTTGATTCTTGTTCCCATAAGTTGTTCACTCACAAAATCCCTATGCATAGGAAGTGGGTTAGGCTTAAATGCGCTTGTCATGTGATTCATGATGCTCTTTTTCATGTTTCAATTCTTATCTTTTATGTGAGCATCATTGAAATCATCATGCCTAGCTAAAAGGCATTAAAGAAAAGCGCTTGTTGGGAGACAACCCAGCACTTTTACCTACCGTTTTTGTGTGTTCACATGATTAGGCTACTGTAATAATCATGTTTCATTGCTTTTCTTTCAATAAAGTTCCAAGTAAGACCTTTGGGATGGTCTATGGTGATAGTTGATTTGATCTTGCTGAAAATAGAAACTTCTGCACTCAGGAAAACAATTCTCGTTTTTAACAGAAGCATGATAAAATGCTGATTCTTTTTGCAGAAGATCAATAGAAAAATTTCCGAGGTTTTCTTATTTTTCCATAATTTTTGTAGTAGCATAAGTATGGTTGGAGTACAGATTACTAGAGACTATTCTGTTTTTGACATATTCTGTTTTCAGTGCATAGTTTGCTTGTTTTCTAGTTTCCATGGCTTATATTGCTCAATATAAATTGTGGAAATGATATGCTACAGTAGGAATTGTGTGGAAACAATTATGAATCTTGTCTTTGACAGTACCAAAAGTGAAATGGTCTGCTCTTTATCATACTAACCTATCTCACAAAGTTCCGTTAAGTTTTGTGTGATTGTAGTTTTCTAGTTTTGGGTGAGATGTCCATATGAGGAGAATAAGGAGTGACAAGGCCATAATATTGGGGATTTACAAGGCACCCCAATGTAATATTTAAGGAATATCTAAGCAATTAAGCTTGGGGATGCCCCGGAAGGCATCCCCTCTTTTGTCTCCAACATTATTGGTAACCTCACTTGGAGCTATGTTTTCATTCGTCACATGGTATGTATTTTTCTTGGAGCATCATTTTATTTTGTTAGGATTTGCTTGATGTTATTTATAATAATGTTTTGCATCTTTTATTTCAATAAAAGTGGCAATGATAGCCTTTGCCATGCTTATTTTGCAAGTATACATGTTGTTGTTTGAAAACAGAAAGTTTACCGCTGTTGCAAAAATTCCCTAGAAAAGTCAGAATGTGATAAAATGTTTAAACTTT
The DNA here is from genome assembly GCF_003073215.2 of Triticum urartu. Taxonomy (NCBI): domain Eukaryota; kingdom Viridiplantae; phylum Streptophyta; class Magnoliopsida; order Poales; family Poaceae; genus Triticum; species Triticum urartu. The sequence goes on from NC_053027.1 coordinate 487,987,329, forward strand.
TTGAAAAATGAGCTCTGATAAATTTTATACAGTGTGGTAAAATTTTCATAATTTTTGGAGTTGAATAAGTATTGATACTCTTGCATTCTTTATAGACTGTACTATTTTGGCAGATTGGTGTTATGTTTGCATTGTTTGCATATGTTTGCTTGTTTAATGATTCTATTTGAGTATAGGAGCATTAAATATGCAGAGGCATTTAGTATGCAATGTTGAATAATAATTTTAGTGATTTTCTACAGTAGAGAATGATAAGGTTTTTGCATTGGTTTATACTAACTTATCTCACAAGTTGTTGTTGAGTTTTGTGTGGATGAAGCTTTTGAGATTTAGGAAAACCGTGATATGAGAAGAATTAAGGAGACACAAAAGCTCAAGATTGGGGATGCCCAAGGCACACCAAGATAATATTTCAATAAGTCTCAAGCATCTAAGCTTGGGGATGCCCCGATAGGCATCCCACCTTTCCTCTTCAACAATTATCGGTTAGTATCGGTTGAGCCTAAGTTTTTGCTTCTTCATATGAGTTGTGCTATTCTTAGAATGTCATTTTATATTCATTTTGCTTGATGTTTTAATAAAATACTTATATCTGAAAGTTCTTAAATAAAATAGAGTCCTCAAATAGTTACCAAGGAGGCTAGGTAAGCGGCATTCATGTCCCGTCAACGAAGCTCTTTTCTATGTCATTTACTCTTGTGCTTCACTTATATCCTATGAGTAATTTGTTGAATAAGTTGAATATCATGAATTTGAAATTATATCATGCCTAGTGGTAACTTCACGTTGGGTTTTGAAAGTGAAATCTTTTGAGGCTTGACAATCACAATATTGGTCATATAAGCAATTCACGAATAATCAGTATAAGGAAGAGAACTTTCATATGCAAATACACTATCTTGGAAATCTTTTGCGATTGTGAGCACCCATAAAAAAATTATATGCCAAAATTGTTGACGTTGGACAAGGAAGACAATGTAATGGTTTATGTTTGTTTATATTCACATATAAGTTATATTGTCATAGATCCTTCATCATGTGATGCTTGCCCCCCATCTTTGCTAGCCAGAAAATCCGCACCAAGTAGAGATACTACTTGTGCATCCAAAAACCCCTTAAACCCAAATCTTATTTTCAAGAGTCCACCATACCTACCTAAGGATTTAGCAAGATCCTTCAAGTAAGTTGTTGTCGGTGCAATAAGGCAATAAAAATTGCTTCTAAAGGTGTTAGATCATTTAGTGTAAGAGAAAATTGAGCATTGTACAAACTTGTGATGGCAAAGAATAAAAGCGGTAGGCTGCATAATAAAGGTTTCTATCATCATAAGGGGCAATATAATGTGACGTTCTTTTGCACTAAGGGGTTGAGCATACAAACAAATAAGAGCATAGCAACCTCTGCTTCCCTCTGCGAAGGGCATATCTTTTACTTTTCAGTATTTACTTTTATGCAAAGAGTCAAAGTTTTTCTCTCTATTCCTTTTTGTTTTTCTCTTTTGGAAAGCATCATGTGGTGAGAAAAGATCTAGGCACATATATCCAGTTGGATATGGGTAGCATGAGTTATTATTGTTGACATCACCCTTGAGGTGAATACGTTGCGAGGCAAAACAATAAGCCCCTATCTTTCTATGTGCTCGGTTGAAACGTTTTGCTCATGTGTATGCGGTGAGTGTTAGCAATCATAGAAGACTATATGATGGTTGAGTATGTGGAGCTCTTACTTAGACTTTGTGAATAAGTTGAATTGCAATTTCTTGGTGACTGAGAACATAGGTTGTTGAGTTTCAAGAGAATTCATTGTTTGAACCTTAACATGTGAATTGGTTGCTACTTTAACATGAGAAAAATTTATGAGAGAAGAATTGTTGTCATGATGCTAGGAAAAATGGTTGAAATTGTCATTGATCAAACTTGTGCACTTTGCTAGCATTCACACTTCATGAATTATTTCTTTTATCATTTACCTACTCGAGGACGAGTAGGAATTAAGCTTGGGGATGCTGATACATCTCCAACGTATCTATAATTTATGAAGTATTCATGCTGTTATATTATCATTCTTGGTGTTTTACAATCATTTTATAGCAACTTTATATCATTTTTGTGGACTAACCTATTGACCCAGTGCCCAGTGCCAGTTGCTGTTTTTTGCTTCTTTTTTACGTCGCAGAAAATCAATATCAAATGGAGTCCAAACACCATGAAACTTTTTGGAGATTTTTTTATGGACCAGAACACCCAGGATGGGCCAGAGCAGCACCTGGGGGTGCCCCGAGGGGGCACAACCCACCAGGGCGCGCCTGGGGCCCAGGCGCGCCCAAGTGGACTGTGCCCACCTCGGTGGCCTCCTGCACCCCCTCTTTACCATATAAAATCCCAAAAATTCTAGAAACCCTCGGGGTTAACCTAGATCAGAAGTTCCACCGCCACAAGGCTCTGTAGCCACCGAAAACCAATCTAGACCCTGTTACGGCACCCTGCCGGAGGGGGAAATCATCTTCGGTGGCCATCTTCATCATCCCGGCGGCCACCACGATGAGGAGGGAGTAGTCCACCCTCGAGGCTGAGGGTTTGTACCAGTAGCTATCTGTTTAATCTCTCTCTCTCTCGTGTTCTTGAGATGTCATGATCTTGATGTATCGCGGGCTTTGTTAATATAGTCGGACCATATGGGGTTTTCCCTCTCTATCTTGTTGTGATGAATTGAGTTTTTCCCTTTGAGATTTCGTTGTTATCAGATTGAATACTTTTATGGATTCGAGAATACTTGATATATGTCTTGCAATTGAATACTCGTGGTGACAATGGGGTATCGTATTAATTCACTTGATATATGTTTTGGCACTCAACTCGCAGATTCCCAAGGTGACATTATGGTAATCTATGCATAGGGGTTGATGCACGTTCTTGTCTTTGTTTCTCCGGTAGAAATCTTGGGGCACTCTTTGAAGTTCTTTGTGTTGGATTGAGTATTATGAATATGAATTTGCTTTGGTGTTATTTTAGTACGAACTCTAGGATAGATCGAACAGAAAGAATAGCTTTGTGTTATTTTAGTACTAGCTCTTGAATAGATCGAACGGAAAGAATAGCTTTGAGGTGGTTTCGTACCCTACAAACAATTTATTCTTATGTTCTCCGCTAGATAGGAACTCTGGAGTGATTCTTCATCGCACTTTGAGGGGTGGTTATATGATCCAATTATATTAGCATTGTTGAGAGGTTGCACTAGTGAAAGTACGGAACCTAGACCTCATTTTCAAGCATTGCAATACCGTTTTTGTGCCCATTTACTATTTGCTACCTTGTTGTTTTTATTTATTTAGATTATAAAAAATATATTTATACCATCCATATTACACTTTTATCATCATCTCTTCGCCGAACTAGTGCACCTATACAATTTGCCATTGTATTGGGTGTGTTGGGGACACAAGAGATATCTTGTATTTGGTTGCAGGGTCATTTGAGAGAGACCATCTTCATCCTACACCTCTCACGGATTGATAAACCTTAGGTCATCCAGTTGAGGGAAAATTTCTACTGTCCTACAAAACTCTGCGCTTTATGGGCCAACACGTGTCTACAAGAATAAAGTTGCGTAGTAGACATCACCTCTACTTTATTGTTGCAAGTTTTACGTGGCTGCTATGGGCTTCTAGAAAGAACCATTCTTAACTACGCAAAAAACACAACAGTGATTCATCAAGTTTGTTGTTTTAACCTTCTTCAAGGACCGACCGTAGTCAAATTCGATTCAACTAAAAATGGAGAAACAGACACCCGCCAGCCACCTTTATGCAAAACTAGTTGCATGTCTGTCGGTCGAACCGGTCTCATGTGCGTGGACATGTAAGGTTGGTCCAGGCCGCTTCATCCCACAATATCGCCGAATCAAAATAAGACGTTGGTGGTAAGCAGTATGACTATCACCGCCCACGACTCTTTGTGTTCTACTTGTGCATATCATCTATGCATAGACCAGTCTCGGATGCCACTGTTGGGAAACGTAACATGGAAAACAAAAAAAATTCTATGCACACACAATGATCTATCCATGAGATGCATAGCAACGAGGGCGAGAGTGAGTCTATGTACCCTCGTAGACCATGAGCGGAAGCGTTTAACAACGTGGTTGATAGAGTCAAACTTCTTTGTGCTCCAATCGATCAAGTATCGAACGCACGGCACCTCCACGTTCTACACACGTTCAGCTCAGTGATGTCCTCTGCCTTCTTGATCCAGCAAGACGACGAGGTAGTAGATTGTAACGCCCAGATAATTAGGCTACAGTAAAAGTCTCTTAATGATGTCATGTCATCTTTGATTACTATTGCTAAACTTTCGTTAGTTCAAACCAATTCAGAAATCAATTCAAAAAATGGCAAACAACAAAAGTTTTCAAAAATTAAAACAAAAATGTTCCAGTGGTGCCATAAATAGTATATTTACTTATGGTGTAATAAACATATTTTTATAAAGTGCCTAAGAATTTTAAAATGGATTAAAACAGAAAAGAAAAATAAATAAAAAGAAAAGGAAAACACAAAAACAGAACTAACAAAAGCTAAAAAAAGAAAAAAAAAATCTGCCGGGCCTTGGCCCAGTTGGCCAACCAGACCAACCAGGCCGGCCCAGCCGCGAACCTCCCCAACTCCCTTATCCCCCCACACCCCCGCAACCCCGAACCGCCACCGATACACCCCCACACCCCCCGCAAAATATCTCCTCCCCCTCTCCCCCGATTTGGATCAGGATCGAGGAGGAGGCGCCCAACGCCGTGCCCGCGTCGCTGCTCGCTTCCTCCTGCGCCAGCTCGTCCTCGCCGTTCTTGCCGCACTCGACGCCGCTGGTCCCCGCCGTCGCCGGAGCACCACCAACGCTTGTACCTCGTCGCCTCCTCCCCTGCGTCGTCGTCGTCCTCGACATCCACCGCGTGCACCACTGCCCCCGAACCCTACGACTCCCCAGTGAGCAACCGCCCCCTCCCTTTCTCCTCTGCACCTCTCGCCGCGTCTCTCAGCCCATCGCCTCTCCCCGTCCGGTCTCGTCGTCGACCGCGGTCACCTCGCGCTGGCCGCGCCCAGCGTGCCCGGCCCTGTCCTGTGCGCCCGCTACCTTCACTCGCGCCGCCCGGTGCCACTACTCGTCGGCGCCCACTACCGCTTGCGCGCATCCACCTCGCTTGCCGCCCCTGCTTCACTTCCCGTTCGCCCCTGTGCCGCCGCCTAGCTCCACCGCTCCCCGCTACCCCGCGCCGCAGCGCCCGCGCCCCCACCTGTTGCGCCTGCGCTCGCCGTCGTCCTGCCACCTCCGCTCGCCCCTGTGGTCGCGCCCCACCGTGGCCTCGCTACGGTCGCCTCCGGCGGCCGGCCTCGCCGTCGTTCCCCCCACCCACCGCTCCGTCTGGCGGCTCCCTCATAGCCGGCGACCTCGCCCCGCGCCCGGCGCCGCTCTGGCCGACGCCCCGCCGCGCCTGGCTGTGGCCTCGGGCACGAGCGCCCGCACCCGTGTGCCCGTAGCCCACACCCGCTATGGCCCCCTTGCCTATGACATGTGGGGCCCTAACCCCCACAGAACGTTTGAAAAAAATAAGAATAAAATAATTAATTAATTAATCTTAAATAATTAATTAACTTAATTAATCTTATTTATTAATTAAATAGTTAATTAAACTAATTAACCTAAACCCTAATTAACTAAAATAGTCAATGACAGGGGGTCCCACCCCTGTTGACCAGTCAAACATTGACTGGTCAACTGGGTCCCTCTGGCCCACCTGTCAGCCACTGGGTACACTTTTGTGTACACCGTGCTGGGTGCGTCTAGCAATTTAGCATTTATTTTCGAATTAAAAATAATTTCAGAATAATAATAAAATCTTTAGATAATCATATCTTTTAATCCGTAACTTGGATTAAATTATTTTCAACATGAAAGTTGCCCAAAACGACGAGACGAATCTGGATACACAACCCGTTCGTCCGCCACGCATCCCTAGCATAGCGAACATGCAACTTTCCCCCTCCGGTTCATCTGTCCGAAAACACGAAACACCGGGAATACTTTCCCGCATGTTTTCCCCCTTCGCCGGTATCACCTCATACCGCATTAGGGCAGCCCTAGCACCGTTACTTGCCATGTCATGCATCGCCATGCATTTGTTTGCATTATATTTATTGTTTATTCCTCCTCTTCTCTCGCTAGACACGGAGACCGATGCCGCTGCTACCCAGTACGACTACGGTGTTGACGACCCCTCTCTCTTGCCAGAGCAACCAGGCAAGCCCCGCCTGATCACCAGATATCGCCTACTCTACTCTCTATACTGCTTGCATTAGAGTAGTGTAGCATGTTACTGCTTTCCGTTAATCCTATCCTGATGCATAGCCTGTCCTTGCTACTAATGTTGTTACCTTTACCTGCAATCCTAATGCTTAGTATAGGATGCTAGTTTATCATCAGTGGCCCTACATTCTTGTCCGTCTGCCATGCTATACTATCGGGCCGTGATCACTAAGGAGGTGATCGCGGGTATATACAATATACTTTATACATGATACATGTGATGACTAAAAGATGGGTCGGCTCGTAGGAGTACCCGCGAGTGGATCTTTGTGGTGAAGCGACAGGGCAGGTTGAGACCACCTAGGAGAGAGGTGGGCCTGGCCCTGGTTGGCGTTCGCGGTTATTTCAAGATAACACATTTAACGAGATCTTGGTATTTGATCTGAGTCTGGCCACTGGCCTATACACACTAACCATCTACGTGGGGACAGTTATGGGCACTCGATGTCGTGGTATCAGCCGAAGCCTTCGTGACGTCAGCGACTGAGCGGCGCGCGCCGGATTGGAACGTAAGCCTGCTCTTGTATTAAGGGGGCTACTTCTGCTTCCGGCCGCCCATGCAACATGCAGGTGTGCAATGGGCGATGGGCCCAGACCCCTGCGCCATAGGATTTAGACCGGCGTGCTGACCTCTCTGTTGTGCCTAGGTAGGGCTGTGATGTGTTGATCTTCCGAGGCCGGGCATGACCTAGAAAAGTGTGTCCGGCCAAATGGGATCGAGCGTGTTGGGTTATGTGGTGCACCCCTGCAGGGAAGTTAATCTATTCGAATAGATGTGATCTTCGGTAACAGGACGACTTGGAGTTGTACTTTGACCTTATGACAACTAGAACCGGATACTTAATAAAACACATCCTTCCAAGTGCCAGATACAACCGGTGATTGCTCTCTAACAGGGCGACGAGGAGAGGATCATCGGTTAGGATGATGCTATGCGATGTTACTTGGTGAACTTACCATCTACTCTCTTCTCCTGCTGCAAGATGGAGGTGGCCAGAAGCGTAGTCTTCGATAGGACTAGCTATCCCCCCCTTATTCCGGCTTTCTGCAGTTCGGTCCACATATGATACCCTTATTCCATTTGATACCAATGCATACATATGTAGTGTAGCTCCTTGCTTGCGAGTATTTTGGATGAGTACTCACGGTTGCTTTGCTCCCTCTTTTCCCCCTTTCTATACTCGATTGTTGCGACCAGACGTTGGAGCCCAGGAGCCAGATGCCACTGTCGATGACGACTACTACTACTCGGGAGGTTCCTACTACTACGTGCAACCCGCTGACGACGACCAGGAGTAGTTTAGGAGGATCCCAGGCAGGAGGCCTGCGCCTCTTTCGATCTGTATCCCAGTTTGTGCTAGCCTTCTTAAGGAAAACTTGTTTAACCTATGTCTGTACTCAGATATTGTTGCTTCCGCTGACTCGTCTATGATCGAGCTCTTGTATTCGAGCCCTCGATGCCCCTGGCTTGTAATATGATGCTTGTATGACTTATTTTATTTGTAGAGTTGTGCTATGATACCTTCCCGTGAGTCCCTGATCATGATCGTACATGTTTGCGTGTATGATTAGTGTACGATTGAATCGGGGGCGTCACAAGTTGGTATCAGAGCCGACTGCATGTAGGAATCCCCCTTCCACACTCCTTGGCCGAAGTCGAGTCTAGACATTACAAAAACTTTTACTAACATGGCTGTGTGCCTTACGGGCCCACGTCACCATCTGAGTGGTATTAGGATCTTTTACTCCTCGATCCTTACTCTGGGACTCCGAACTCTCTCCTACTCGGGTTAAACGATTTTACTAACTCTAACATTAGGACCCCGTGACCACGATCACCCCAAAGTTGGATAAGCCCTAGCTATTCATTAGAGTAGTATATTGAACATTATCCACACTATCAGTTGACTCCTTTGAAACATCTTTGTTTTCAGATGGAACCCACGAGACAGATCGTGTGCCACACGACGGCCATTGGTGCCTCAGGATCACCTGCTGTGTTGGTTGAGATGATGACCTATCTGGGTTATCGCTGGCACCCTGAGTACACCGTCTATGAGGAGTACCAGGACTTCAACCAGGAGTAGTACCGTGCCATTGTCCACCTCTACTCTCGGGAGTATGACTCCACTACCGTGCTGCACACTGATCATGGTGTTGGAGTGACTATCGACATGGCGGTCCACGATGCTGCTTATGCTGCTCTGACACGTCTTCGTGGAGAGTATCAGGAGTTGGACACCTCCCCCTTCAGACACATTGCTATCGCATCCGATGTTGGTGCGGAGGGATACTACACTGCTGCCTACTCCACTGTCACCCTAGAGCCCTTCTACCATCAGAACCTGGTTCTGCATGCTGATGGGCTGGATAGAGCTAACCGAGCCCTTCGCCACGAGCTGTACACCACCCATCAGCACTTGTATCGTGCTCTGACGCTGTTGCACCCCTCTGTCCGATCTGGTGATCTGTCGCGTTCTGTGATCTACCCTGCCAGGACCGTGATGCCCAGGGCGTCGGCTGGCCAGATGTGGGAGGCTACTCTCCCGCACTTGGTCCTCTCCTGCCACCTGCGCATCGGGTTCCGCACCAGAGTATCCGCGGACCCCAGGCTACTCGCGTGGAGGTCTTCCCTTCGCGTCACTACCAGCTGTCAGGCTACACCTACCTCCACAGTTCCTCCTGGGACTGATTGTAGGCTTGCTTGTTAGTGTTAGATGCCTTCGCCGCGAGCCTGCGTGCCGCCTATGATGTTCTTAGTCTGTGTACCGAACTCTATGCATGATCACTTTTGTAAGATGTGCCAAATACTATGTAGTATCTATCGTGTTCCTTTCATTATGCATGTTTCATCATGAATGATTCTTGTCCTCGCAATTTCTCAATGCTGAACTACTCCTGTTATATATTAGCAGGATGGTTAGACCAGGTGGTTGTGGTCGTGGTGGCAACACCCCACCACCGCCTGAGTACATGGCTGGTATGATCCAACAGCTTGAGATGAATCGCTAGTTCATGGAGAATATGATGGCTCAGTTTCCTCGCCCCAATATGAACCAGCAGCCAACCCCAGTAACTCTACAGGATTTCATGCGCCTGAACCCAACTGTGTACCGCAGCTCAACTCAGCCTCTGGATGCTGATGACTGGCTCCGTGACATCACCTATGAGATGGAGTCTGCTGATGTAGCCCCTGCCAGCTATGTCACCTTTGCTTCCTTCTTCCTGAAAGGACCCGCTGCTCAATGGTGGGACAGCCACAGGCGTACTCTGCCAATTGGAACAATCATCACCTGGCTAGACTTCCAAGCTACTTTCCGTGCCTGCTTCATCCTTCAGGGAGTCATGGACCGGAAGAAGCGTGAGTTCCGCAACCTCATCCAAGGCAATAAAACTGTTGAAGCTTATCAGTGGGAGTTTCTGGACTTATCTCGCTATGCCAAAGAGGACATTGCAACTGATGCACGCAGACAGGAGAAGTTCCGTGATGGCCTTCAAGCTGATATCAAGCTCGCACTTCTAGTGCATGACTTTGTTGATTTCGCCACCTTGGTGAACAAGGCCATCAATGCTGAAACTGGTCTGCAGGAACACCAGAGCTCTCACAGGCGCAACCGTGACACGGGCTCATCTTCGGGCCCATCTTCGCAGAAGCGTAGGATATGGATTCCCAACAGCATGTATCAGCCAACTGCACCTGCTCCAAGGCAGTCCTATGCTGCACCGCGTCTGCCTCCCCACCAACTAGGCAGCCAAGACTTCCAGCTCCACCACCCCAAGCTCCTGTTCCCACTCCCAATAATGGTCTCTCTACAAGTGTGGTCAGCTAGGTCACTGTGCCAGAGACTGCAATCAGAATCAGAATCAACTGGCCCTTCCCGCAACTGGCCGTGGAAGTAACCAGCCCCGCAACAACAATGCCAAGTCTTATGGTCGTGTTCATGCCAACCACATTGATCTCAATGAAGTTCTAGACCAGCCTGCTACCATGATGGGTACACTTCTCGTAAATTCAGTACCAGCATCTGTTTTATTTGATACAGGTGCATCGCATTCATTCATGTCAGAAGATTTTGCATGCTTGCACGACATTAAATGTGAGGACATGAACACTTCGCTATTAGTGCACACTCCCGCGGGCCAATGTCGGACCTCCATGATTTGCAACGACGTCCCCGTTGAAATTGAAGGTCTGGAATTCCTTGCCTCTCCCATCGTACCGAAGTCCTGTAGCATCGACCTCATTCTAGGAATGGATTGGTTGAAAGCGCATACTGCTTCTATAGTTTGCACCACTAAGGTCTTCCATCTGCTACACCCTTCTGATGAAATAATTGCTTACCAAGCTCATCTAGTTCAGAATGCCGAGGCACGGCTTTATGCCTTGAATGCGTTGAACGCTGCACCACTAGAGGGCATTGAAAAAATTCCCGTCATTCGTGAATTCCAAGACGTCTTCACAGAAGAACTTCCAGGGATTCCCCTTGCTAGGGCTGTCGAATTCATCATCGACTTGAAACCCGGCACCACCCCTATAGCCAAACGACCCTACAAGATGCCGCCACATGAACTCATTGAGCTTAAGGAGGAAATCAACAAATATCTTGTCAAAGGTTTCATTCGCCCAAGTTGCTCTCCTTAGGGAGCACCTTCTCTCTTTGTTAAGAAGAAGGATGGGACAAACCGATTAGTCCAAGACTACCGTCCTATAAACCAAGCTACCATTCAGAATAAATACCCTCTTCCTCGGATCAATGATCTTTATGATCAACTGGCTGGCTCATCAGTGTTCTCCAAACTTGACTTGAGGTTGGGTTACCACCAGATCCGTGTTCGTGAAGAGGATATCCCAAAAACCGCCTTCGTGACTCGGTATGGATCATACGAGTACATCGTCATGTCATTCGGCTTATCGAATGCTCCAGCCACCTTCTCTCGTCTGATGAACTATATATTCATGGATTACCTCGACAAGTTCGTCGTGGTTTATTTGGACGATATCCTTGTATTTTCCAAGAACAAGGAAGAACATGCTGAACATCTTCATCTTGTGCTGGAAAAGCTTCGAGAGCATCAACTGTATGCTAAGTATTCCAGGTGTGAATTCAGGCTCCCCGAAGTAACCTATCTTGGGCATGTCATCTCCAAGGATGGTATTGCCGTCAACCCTGAACGAGTTCAGGCTATTCTCGATTGGACTCCTCCGAAGAATGTCAAGCAAGTCCGAAGTTTTCTCGGTCTCGCCAGCTATTGTCGTCGATTCGTCGAGAACTTCTCCAAGATTGCCAGGCCTCTGACTAATCTGTTGCATAAGGGTGTCAAGTTCGAATGGACAGACAAGTGTCAGGAAAGTTTCCAGGCACTCAAAGACAAAGTTGACTTCTGCCCCAGTGCTTGCTCCACCTGATATTGAGAAGGACTTCGTCATTTACTGCGACGCTTCCCGTCAAGGATTAGGCTGTGTCCTAATGCAAGAGCGCAGAGTGATTGCTTATGCCTCTTGTCAACTGCGCCCTCACGAAGAAAACTACCCAGTTCACGACCTCGAGCTTGCTGCTGCCATTCATGCACTGAAGCAGTGGCGACATTACCTTCTCGGTAATCGTTGCGAGATCTTCACCGACCACCAAAGTCTGAAGTATCTGTTTACTCAGCCAGATCTGAACCTCCGTCAGCGGAGATGGATGGAGCCTGTTGCAGACTTTGACGTGGGTATATCCTATACCCCCGGCAAGGCTAATGTAATGGCTGATGCCTTGAGCCACAAGTCTTACTGCAACCACCTCCAGGTTCACAAAGTTGAGCCCTCGCTTGTCGAAGAATTTAGAAAGCTGAACCTTCATATTGTTCCTCCTGGAGCACTCGCCCCCCTCCCCCAGAGTTTCAGAAGATGAATCTTCGTGTTGTTACTAAGGGTTCTCTAAATACCCTGGCTGTCGTACCAGATCTCGTAGCTGGTATAAAGATTATTCAAGGTTATGACTCTGAAGTCCATAAGATTAAACGTCATCTAGCAGAAGGAAAGCCCTCCTTCTTCTCTATCGCCGATGATGGCGCCTTGTACTTCAAAGGCCTCCTAGTGGTACCACGTTCGAGGAAAAACCTGGATCAGACTAAAAAGGTTATGAAAGAAGCTCATGATATGCCTTTGTCTATTCATCCTGGTAGTACAAAGATGTACCAAGACATCAGTCAAAGATTCTGGTGGTCTAATATGAAGCAAGACATTGCTCGATATGTTGCTGAGTGTGACGTTTGCCGCCGTATCAAAGCAGAGCATCAAAGGCCTGCTGGAACTCTGCAACCTATCTCTATTCCTGAATGGAAATGGGACCATGTTGAAATGGACTTCGTCACTGGATTTCCCAAATCGTAGAAAGGTAATGATGCTATTCTTGTTGTCATTGGACGGCTTTCTAAAGTTGCACATTTTCTGGCGGTCAAAGAGACAATCACTGCTAGTCAGCTTGCTACTCTCTACATGTCCAGAATTGTTTCGCTTCACGGTATTCCACTGGTTATCAGTTCAGACCGTGGCAGCTTATTCACTTCATGATTTTGGGCAAGTTTCCAAGAAGCTATGGGAACTCATCTGTCGTTCAGTACGGCGTTTCATCCTCAGTCGCAAGGACAGGTTGAACGTGTCAACCAAGTTCTCGAAGACATGCTTCGAGCTTGTGTAATTTCCTTCAGCAAGAAATGGGAGGAATCTCTTCCATATGCCGAGTTCTCTTATAATAATAGCTATCAAGCTAGTCTCAAGATGTCCCCCTTCGAAGTGTTATATGGACGAAAGTGTCGAACCCCTCTGAACTGGCCAGAAACTAGGGAACGTCCACTCTTCGGTCCGGATATTATCCAACAAGCCGAAGAACAAGTTCGCATTATACGTGAGAATCTCAAGACTGCTCAGTCACGTCAGAAAAGTCAGTATGACCGTCATCACAAAGACATGGTCTATCAACCTGGCGAAAAGGCTTATCTTCGAGTTACACCAATGAAGGGTGCTCACCGCTTCGGGATCAAGGGCAAGCTAGCTCCTCGCTATATCGATCCCTTCACTATTCTCGAAAGGCGTGGAAAAGTGGCATATCAACTTGAACTTCTGCCGAACCTTTCCCAGGTTCACGATGTGTTCCACGTGTCACAACTCCGCCGTTGCTTCAAGGATCCAATCCAAGCAGTGGATCATGAAGTGCTCGAATTGCAATAGGACCTCTCCTATAAAGAGCATCCGGTCTGCATTCTCGACCAAGCTGAACGCCGCACACGTCAGAAGGCGATCAAGTTCCTCAAAGTCCAGTGGTCGAATCACTCTGAAGACGAAGCCACTTGGGAACGCGAGGACCGCCTGCGTGATGAATACCCCGCACTATTTCCTTCTACCCCCTAAATCTCGAGACGAGATTTCTTGTAGTGGAGGAGATTTGTAACGCCCGGATAATTAGGCTACAGTAAAACTCTCTTAATGATGCCATGTCATCTTTGATTACTGTTGCTAAACTTTCGTTAGTTCAAACCGATTCAGAAATCAATTCAAAAAATGGCAAACAACAAAAGTTTTCAAAAATTAAAACAAAAATGTTTCGGCGGTGCCATAAATCGTATATTTAATTATGGTGTAATAAACACATTTTTATAAAGTGCCTAAGAATTTTAAAATGGATTAAAACAGAAAAGAAAAATAAATAAAAAGAAAAGGAAAACACAAAAACAAAACTAACAAAAGCTAAAAAAGGAAAAACCCCTGCCAGGCCTTGGCCCAGTTGGCCAACCAGACCAACCAGGCCGGCCCAGCCGCGCACCTCCCCCACTCCCTTATCCCCACACCCCCCCCACCCCCCACCCCCCCCCACCCCCCCCCACACCCCCCGCAAAATATCTCCTCCCCCCTCTCCCTCGATTTGTATCGGGATCGAGGAGAAGGTGCCCGACGCCGCGCCCGCATCGCTGCTCGCTTCCTCCTGCGCCAGCTTGTCCTCGCCGTTCTCGCCGCAATTGACGCCGCTGGTCCCCGCCGTCGCCGGAGCACCACCAACACTTGGACCTCGTCGCCTCCTCCACTGCGTCGTCGTCGTCCTCGACATCCACCGCGCGCACCACTGCCCCCGAACCCTACGGCTCCCCGGTGAGCAACCGCCCCCTCCATTTCTCCTCTGCGCCTCTCGCCGCGTCTCTCCCCCCATCGCCTCTCCCCGTCCGGTCTCGTCGCCGACCGCGGTCACCTCGCGCTGGGCGCGCCCAGCGTGCATGCCCGCTACCTTCGCTCGCGTCGTCCGGTGCCGCTACTCGCCGGCGCCCGCTGCCGCTTGCGCGCATCCGCCTCGCTCGCCGCCCCTGCTTCACTTCCCGTCTGCCCCTGCGCCGCCGCCTAGCTCCGCCGCTCCCCGCTACCCCGCGCCGCAGCGCCCGCGCCCCCACCTGTTGCGCCTGCGCTCGCCGTCGCCCTGCCACCTCCGCTCGCCCCTGTGGCCGCGCCCCGCTGTGGCCTCGCCACGGCCGCCTCCAGCGGCCGGCCTCGCCGTCGTTCCCCCCACCGCTCTGTCTGGTGGCTCCCTCATAGCCGGTGACCTCGCCCCACGCCCGGCGCCGCTCTGGCCGACGCCCCGCCGCGCCTGGCTGTGGCCTCGGGCACGAGCGCCCGCACCCGTGTGCCCGTAGCCCACACCCGCTAAGGCCCCCTTGCCTATGACATGTGGGGCCCCAACCCCCACAGAACGTTTGAAAAAATAAGAATAAAATAAATAAATAAATAATTAACTTAAATAATCTTAAATAATTAATTAACATAATTAATCTTAATTAATTAATTAAAGAGTTAATTAAACTAATTAACCTAAACCCTAATTAACTAAAATAGTCAATGACAGGGGGGTCCCACTGGGTCCCTCTGGCCCACCTGTCAGCCACTGGGTACACTTTTGTGTACACTGTGCTGGGTGCGTCTAGCAATTTAGCATTTATTTTCGAATTAAAAATAATTTCAGGATAATAATAAAATCTTTAGATAATCATATCTTTTAATCCATAACTCGGATTAAATTATTTTCAACATGAAAGTTGCCCAGAACGACGAGACGAATCCGGATATGCAACCCGTTCGTCCGCACGCATCCCTAGCATAGCGAACATGCAACTTTCCCCCTCCGGTTCATTTGTCCAAAAACGCGAAACACCGGGAATACTTTCCCGGATGTTTTCCCCCTTCGTCGGTATCACCTCATACCGCGTTAGGGCACCCCTAGCACCGCTACTTGCCATGTCATGCATCGCCATGCATTTGTGTGCATTATATTTATTGTTTCTTCCCCCTCTTCTCTCGCTAGACACCGAGACCGACGCCGCTGCTACCCAGTACGACTACGGTGTTGATGACCCCTCTCTCTTGCCAGAGCAACCAGGCAAGCCCCCCCCCTTGATCACCAGATATCGCCTACTCTACTCTCTATACTGCTTGCATTAGAGTAGTGTAGCATGTTACTGCTTTCCGTTAATCCTATCCTGATGCATAGCCTGTCCTTGCTACTAATGTTGTTACCTTTACCTGCAATCCTAATGCTTAGTATAGGATGCTAGTTTATCATCAGTGGCCCTACATTCTTGTCCGTCTGCCATGCTATACTATCGGGCCATGATCACTCGGGAGGTGATCGCGGGTATATACAATATACTTTATACATGATACATGTGATGACTAAAAGATGGGTCGGCTCGTAGGAGTACCCGTGAGTGGATCTTCGTGGCGAAGCGACAGGTCAGGTTGAGACCACCTAGGAGAGAGGTGGGCCTGGCCCTGGTCAGCGTTCGTGGTTATTTCAAGATAACACGTTTAACGAGATCTTGGAATTTGATCTGAGTCTGGCCACTGGCCTATACGCACTAACCATCTACGCGGGGACAGTTATGGGCACTCGACGTCGTGGTATCAGCCGAAGCCTTCGTGACGTCGGCGACTGAGCGGCACGCGCCGGATTGGAACGTAAGCCTGCTCTTGTATTAAGGGGGCTAGTTCTGCTTCCGGCCGCCCACGCAACATGAAGGTGTGCAATGGGCGATGGGCCCAGACCCCTGCACCATAGGATTTAGACCGGCGTGCTGACCTCTCTGTTGTGCCTAGGTAGGGCTGCGACCTGTTGATCTTCCGAGGCCGGGCATGACCCAGAAAAGTGTGTCCGGCCAAATGGGATCGAGCGTGTTGGGCTATGTGGTGCACCCCTGCAGGGAAGTTAATCTATTCGAATAGCCGTGATCTTCGGTAACAGGACGACTTGGAGTTGTACTTTGACCTTATGACAACTAGAACCGGATACTTAATAAAACACACCCTTCCAAGTGCCAGATACAACCGGTGATCGCTCTCTAACAGGGCGACGAGGAGAGGATCATCGGTTAGGATGATGCTATGCGATGTTACTTGGTGAACTTACCATCTACTCTCTTCTGCTGCAAGATGGAGGTGGCCAGAAGCGTAGTCTTCGATAGGACTAGCTATCCCCCTCTTATTCCGGCTTTCTACAGTTCAGTCCACATAAGATACCCTTATTCCATTTGATACCAATGCATATATATGTAGTGTAGCTCCTTGCTTGCGAGTACTTCGGATGAGTACTCACGGTTGCTTTGCTCCCTCTTTTCCCCCTTTCTATACTTGATTGCTGCGACCAAACGTTGGAGCCCAGGAGCCAGACGCCACTGTCGATGACGACTACTACTACTCGGGAGGTGCCTACTACTACGTGCAGCCCGCTGACGACGACCAGGAGTAGTTTAGGAGGATCCCAGGCAGGAGGCCTGCGCCTCTTTCGATCTGTATCCCAGTTTGTGCTAGCCTTCTTCAGGCAAACTTGTTTAACCTATGTCTGTACTCAGATATTGTTGCTTCCGTTGACTCGTCTATGATCGAGCTCTTGTATTCGAGCCCTCGAGGCCCCTGGCTTGTAATATGATGCTTGTATGACTTATTTTATTTGTAGAGTTGTGTTGTGATATCTTCCCGTGAGTCCCTGATCTTGATCGTACACGTTTGCGTGTATGATTAGTGTACGATTGAATCGGGGGCGTCACATAGATGAGTTCCGGCAGCACAATGGCGTGGTGATGGTGATGGTGATGCGATCTCCGCAGGTCTTCGCCTAAGCACCATGAAAATATAACCGAGCGAGTAAACGGTGGACGGGGCGCCGCACACGGCTAAGACAATGTTGTGTCCTTGTGTGTCACCCCTCCCCATGTATATATAGGTGGGAGGGGAGAGGGAGGCAGCCAGGGCGCCCCCTAGGGGCTAGCAGCCGGCCCTAGGGCTCGTACCCTCCTGCGCCCCCTTTCCTTGTATGGACAAGAGGGAAAGGAAAGAGGGGGAGAGGGAAGGAAGTGGGAGTCCAACTCCACACTTTCATTTCCTCCTCCCTTTCCTTTCCCTCCTCATAGGGCCGTCCCCTATAGAGGGTGCACCAGCCCTTTGTGCGCTGGTGTGTTCTCTCACTTGGCCCATAAGGCCCATAACTTTGACGGGGATGCCCGAAACTCCTTCAGTGACCCGATAAGTACCCAGTATCCTCCGAAACACTTTCGGTGTCTGAATACTATCACCCTATATATCAATATTTTCCTCACGACCATCTCGAGACTCGTCGTCATGCCCGTGATCTCATCTGGGACTCCGAACAACATTCGGTCACCAAACCATATAACTCATATAACACTATATCGTCAACGAACGTTAAGCATGCGGACCCTATGGGTTCTATAACTATGTAGACACGACCGAGACACCTCTCCGGTCAATAACCAATAGCGGAATCTGGATGCCCATATTGACTCATACATATTCTACGAAGATCTTTATCAGTCGAACCGTTATGACAACATATGTAATTCCTTTTGTCTATCGGTATGTTACTTGCCCGAGATTCGATCGTCGGTATCTTCATACCTAGTTCAATCTCATTACCGGAAAGTCTCTTTACTCATTCCATAATACATCATCTCGTAACTAACTCAGTAGTCACTTTGCTTGCAAGGCTTCTTATGATGTGTATTACCGAGAGGGCCCAGAGATACCTCTCCGATACTCGGAGTGACAAATCCTAATCTCGATCTATGCCAACCCAACAAACACCTTTGGAGATACCTATAGAGCATCTTTATGATCACCCAGTTACGTTGTGACGTTTGATAGCACACATGGTATTCCTCCGGTATCCGGGAGTTGTGTAATCTCATAGTCGAAGGAATATGTATTTGACATGAAGAAAGCAACAACAATAAACTGGACGATCAATATGCTAAGCTAACAGATGGGTCTTGACCATTACATCATTCTCCTAATGATGTGATCCCGTTATCAAATGACAACACATGTCTACGGTTAGGAAACCTTAACCATCTTTGATCAACGAGTTAGTCTAGTAGAGGCTTACTAGGGACACGGTATTTGTTTATGTATTCAAACATGTATTTAAGTTTCTGATCAATACAATTCTAGCATGAATAATAAACCTTTATCATGAATAAGGAAATATAAAATAACAACTTTATTATTGCCTCTAGGGCATATTTCCTTCAGACAAAACCATGAACATGCTAGGGGGTCGACGACGAAGAACACGTCATGACCTAGCTTCTCCAGTCACCATCATCGTTGCCACCTGGGTCTAAACGCCAACCACTCGCATCAACGATTGGTCACCTACCAACTACGATGTCGTGCATGTCTAGTAAGACAATGCTCAAGGAGGGAAGAAAGTAAGCAATGTGGGGACAACATCATTGACAAACCTTGCAATAAGGTCGTTAGGCTTTCACCCAAAGACAATGGTTAAAAGGCTGAAAAACTCCATAATGAACCCCCCCCCCCCAAGAAGGAAATAAGACTTTCCGGGCGCCACTTTGTCGTTGCTGGCAAGAGAGAGGAACACATTCACATGAGTAAATAGCCTCGAAACTGTCACGGGATTGGCGAAGGTAGAAGCACCATCAGGACACCCACCCATAAACCCGCTGGCCCGCACACCTCCAACGCCCGGCCGAGGCCACCACAACCACTAGAGTTATCATTGTTACATCGCTATCGCGAGTCATCTCGCCGAATAAGGGTTTGTTTTCCCAGGGCCTTCAAATTCACAAACTTTTTTTAGTTCATGAAAAACCCCAATATGTGAAAATTTAGTAAAACTCTTGAACATTTTTCATGGTTATTTTTAAATTGGCTAACGTTGTGTTTGGATGTCTGCCCTATTCAAGAATTCATCTGATTAACCAGTTAACTTGCCGATTAATCCCTACTCATAGGGTCACCGAGTAGCCGATAAACCAAAAAATTATCCGATTAATTGATTAAATGGCCGATTAACTTGCCGATTAGCCGATTAATCCCCTACTCGCTAGCTAACCGAGCAGCTACCAGTTAACGATTTCCTCAACAATGGATGTCTGTATTCTAGGCCTCCATATTTAATTAGTTTCAATTCCAATTCAACCAGGAAACTGTATTGGACATGAATATGAATTTGGTTGTTTGGATGTTAATTGAATTGGCTCACGGAATCCAACTCGGGTTTCCATACGGAATCATGTTTGGGTGTCAAACTATGGAATTGCGTAGCAACATTAGTATATGAATCAAAGCAGAAGTTGTACAATGTGTGACTATAATTTACTGATTATATTGCAATTTGTTTATCAAATACTCTAAATTTAACAACACAATTGTTCAAAAAAGTTGAACTTGAATATGACTTAGTTCCAAATATAAAAAAACAAATAGTTCAGATAGGTTCAAGTTCATCCAATTTTTAGCAAGACATGCAACAACAAATAACTTTGTTCAGATAGCTTGTG